>NW_026652290.1:27097909-27338513 GCF_009828535.3 Hylobates moloch | reverse complement strand
TATATATTATATATACATTATATATTATATATACATTATATATTATATATACACATTATATATATTATATATATATACACACTTTTTTTTCTCAAACATTAAACCATTGCATTTTGTTTCTTCCCTTAAAGCATGTTCCCCATGGGTATTGTCACCTTCCCAGCCAGTGGGAGCTATGTGATCTATGGCCCTGGGACAGGAGAGGTAGGTCCTTGTTGCTTAAGTGAGATCATAGAAAGACTGGCTGTGCTAATGTAGAAGGAGGACTGGAAAAAGGAAGGAGAAGCCTGCTCATTTTCATTCTGGTTGACTGTGGGGAGAAGGTGAGGGGTTGAGAGGGAAGCGGATGAAATGGAAGGTCAGCATGGCTCAGTGGTATCTGCAAGTTTGATGAGGGGTTTGAAAGGTATCCAATGTGGAATGAGGGGGGTTGGCAGGAGGGCATAGGAAGGTGTGTTTGGCTTTGGCTGATTGGGAGGCAGAGCCCTGAAGGCTTCAGTGGTAAATGCTAGCAGGATGAAGCGGTTGCCTGTCAGACAAGGAACATTCCAGAGACTAGACAGTCCAGGGACCCTGAGTTTCCCCCTCTACCCTACAAGTGTTTAAATCTCCCACTTCCCTGCTCACCTGCACTGCATAGGAAAGGTTGGGGGCAGGAGACTGAGAGAGGAGAGAGACAGTGTTTATCGCATGTTACTGGGCATTATTTAAAGGGACTGACTGCATTATTAAACAGGCCCATGGTTCAAACTGGATGGAATATGTAGCTCTTCTTTCTCCCTACAATCCACCAAATGCAGGCTCAGATGAAGAATGATATGAGCGATGAAAGAGGAAGGAACAGCCTTTTCCTTGCGTATTTGAGAAAAGTATGTGTAAACAAGTGGCTATGACATACATGTATCAAATTCCTGCTTGACCACACACATCTGGCTGCTGGACAAAAATCCCACAGCAGTGCCAATGAGTCTAATCTCTTGGGTCCGCTGTGCTGTGGTTACATGTCCCCGGTCTTCTCTTTCCACCATTCCTCTCAGGGCTATTCCAAACCCTCAGTTCTTTTGCTGAGCCAATTGCTTTCCTGCCCCCTCAGTCTCAGCAGATGATCTGCTTAGCATTTCATAGTAAAAGTACAAGCTTTATGAAGCCTGGAAAGAAAAACCTCCTAGGTGTCAGTGGGATTCTACCAAACAAGTGCACGGTCTCTGCAGCTATCCATTCATCTCTCCATCCTTTTCCCAACCAGCACTCCATCTTACATTTATTGATCTTATATTTATTGACTCTGTTTGCTTCAACAACAGAATTCTCTACCCAAGTAGACATTCTCTTGAGGGCCTGCTTCTAGGAGGCAGATAACTGACTTCTGAAACCACAAGTCTCCTTTTCTTCCAGGGGCTTTAAGGGCATTAGCAGGACTTAGTTGCTGTTTTTTCTGCCTCAATTTTCTTTTTCCTATAATGACATCTTTTCCAACCATGAATAACTAAGACATCTAAATCTCTTATCGATCTAAGAAAAGTGTTAAAATAGATCTCCTGTGATTATTCAGGAAGACTCTTTTTTTTTGAGATGGACTCTCGCTCTGTCACCCAGGCCGGGGTGCAGTGGCGCGATCTCGGCTCACTGCAAGCTCTGCCTCCTGGGTTCACACCATTCTGCCTCAGCCTCCTGAGTAGCTGGGACTACAGGCACCTGCCACCATGCCCAGCTAATTTTTTGTATTTTTAGTAGAGATGGGGTTTCACCGTGTTAGCCAGGATGGTCTCGATCTCCTGATCTCGTGATCCGCCTGCCTTGGCCTGCCAAAGTGCTGGGATTACAGGCGTGAGCCATCATGCTCGTCCTGGAAAGACTCTTTCACTTATCAGAAAACAAGGTGAAAGTAATTTAGCCATGTCTTCTAAATGGAGAAAAAATTGAAATGGATTCCACAGCAGGACTATCCAGTAGAGCTTTTAATGGAAGTGTTCTCTATCTGTACTGTCCAATATGATAGCACTTGAAATGTGACTGGTACAAATGAGGAAATGAATTTTAAATTACATTAAGTTTAAATTTAGGTAGCCATATGTGGCTAGTGGCTATTTTCTTGCACAGCACAGGTCTAGAGACAGTAGAACAATGAAACCAAGGGAAGCTCAGGAAAAAGTCTGGTTAAAGTTACATTGAGCTGGAAACCAATTTCCTCCTAATGCTTCTGGCAGTTGAGATGTTGAGATGCTGTGAGCTTCTAGTCTATAAATGAAGAGCTCCATGTCAAAAGAGCTCTTTAGGTTAAAAAATGTCTACATAATAAGCAGGTTTTGACACCTGTTTATCACTCAATTCTCTGAGTTTATTCCTAAAATTCCCATTACATACAGATTCCTAGAATTATTTATTACCTGGAACTCTGGTCTGGACAGAAGCAACAAGTTCTTGAACAATTTCGTCATTGCTTTTTCCCTCTCCACCAGTAGATGACCTTGGCTGAACCTCAAGTATGGTGTTGATTAAAGTGCTGGTCTCTTTGTACTATAATGGCAATAAGAGACAGAACAGTGAAGACTCAAATTCTCAAAAAATAAATTTGCAGCACACATAATTATTTACAAAAGTAAAGGCAGTTCTCTAAAACGATATTATTTATTTTCACTTTATTTTATTGTGGTAAGAACAATTAACATGAGATCTACCCTCTTAACAAATTCAGACAGTAATTATTGCTGACTATAGGTACAATGTTGCACAAAAGATCTCTAGCGCTGATTCATCTTGCTTGACTGCAACTTTATTCCTGTTGATTAGTAACTCCCCATTTCCCCCTCTCCCCAGCCCCTGGCAACTACCATTCTACTCTTTAATTCTATGAATTTGACTATTTTAGATAACTCCATAAAAGTTAAATCATGCAGTATTTGTCTTTTTGTGACTGGCTTAAGGAAATTTTATTTTCTATCTTGAAGGTAGAGTTGGTAAAATGTGGTCATTGGAAATGCCTAGTACATAGTTGTTACTGTTACACTAAAAATTTTTTTGTTGAGCAACAATGTAAATGTACTTAATGGGCCAGGCCAAGTGGCTCATGCCTGTAATCCCAACACTTTGGGTGGTCAAGGCAGGAGGACTGCTTTAGCCCAAAAGGGATTACTTTAGCCCAGTAGTTTGAGACCAGCAACACAGTAAGACTCTGTCCCTATAAAAAAAAAAAAAATTAGCTGGGTGTGGTGGTGTGCACCTGTGGTCCTAGTTACTTGGGAGGCTGAATGGGGAATAGCTTGAGCCCAGGAATTAGAAGTTTTGGTGAACTATGATCTCACCACTGCACTCTAGCCAGGGTAACAGAGGGAGGCCCTATTTCAGAAGGAAATAAAAGAAAAATAAATAAATAAATGTACTTAATGCCACTGAACTGTATGCTTAAAAATGATTAAAACGTACATTTTCTGTTATATATATTTTACTACAATAAAGAATGGTTAAACATTTTTAAGCTGATCAGTTAAAAGAAATTATAAAAATGAGGGAAAAATCATGAGAACACAGTTTCAGGTCATTCTTTTATTCAATTAACTTTTTTTTTTAAATTAGAAAATATGGCTTATTACAGAAAAATCCGAAGATAGAAAAATATAAAGAAAAAATATTCATGATACTTACTTTCCAGATATATTTACTTATAATGAAGTAATATTTAATTAAATAAACTATAGTTTACTTCAACTTGGACACTTTCTGTATATATGTGCATAAGGTTTGCAAAATTGAGCCAATAAATTAATGTAATATTAATTCATTTTCAATATTATGAGTCTTCTAATATCACTGAAAAATCCTCATGAACCATGCTTTAAGTGACTATGTGATAATTTAAGTGACAATGTGATACTAATTATGGTATTAATGCACCATAATTAATATGAGTTACTTATCTATTTTTTGGAAATTTTTAGTTTTTTGATTTTATTAGACTTTTTTTTTTTTTTTTTTTTTGAGATGGAGTCTCACTCTGTTGCCCGGGCTGGAGTTTAGTGGTGTGATCTTGGCTTACTGCAACCTCTGCCTCCCAGGCTCAAGCGATTCTTCTGCCTCAGCCTCCAAGTAGCTGGGATTACAGGCACCCGGCACCACGCCTGGATAATTTTTATAGTTTTAGTAGAGACAGGGTTTCATCATGTTGGCCAGGCTGGTTCTGAACTCCTGGCCTCAAGTGACTCACCTGGCTTGGCCTCCCAAAGTGCTGGGATTACAAGCGTGAACCACTGTGCCCAGCTGATCTTATTACGCTTTGGGAATAGAATATGTTTGTATGAATTTCATCCACCATTTTTGAAATTCTTTAAATGATAGATTAAGTAGAGGCAATATTTTAAAACTGGGTATTACCATATTAATTTCTAAAAACATTGTATCAATTTATATTTCCAACAATAGTGTGTCATAAAGCCTGTCTTTCTATGTCTTTGCAAGAATTAATATTATTACTTAAACAAATGTTTCTAATTTAATAGATAAAATAGTTTCTCATTTTTTGCACTTCCTTAAGAATTTAAATCTTGAAAAATATGTTCATTGACCATCTATATTACTCCTTTATGAATTATTCATAATGTTTTTTGCATTTTTGATTTTTAGCATTTTATTAATTATTAATTTAAAAGATAATTCTATAATATAGAAAGCTAAATTTTCTGTTTTTTTGTTTCAAAAATGTTTTGATTTGCCACTTGTCTTAATTTTTTAAAAAACATTTTAGATTCAGAGGGTACATGTGCACATTTGTTACACGGATATATTGCATGATGCTGAGGTTTGGGCTTCTATTGAACTTCATCACCCAAATAGTGAACATAGTATCTAACAGGTTGTTTTTCAACTCTTTTCTTCCTTCCTTTTCCCCCCTTTTGGAGTCCCCAGCGTCTATTGTTCCCATCTTTATGTCCATGTGTACCCAGTGTTTAGCTTCCACTTGTAATTCTTTTTTCTCATGTAAGTGAGAACATGCAGTATTTGGTTTTCTGTTTCTGCATTAATTCACTTTGGATAATGGCCTCCGCCTGCATCAATTTGCTGCAAAGAACATGATTTCATTCTTTTTTTTGGCTGTGTAGTATTCCTTGGTGTATATGTACCAGTTTTTCTTTGTCCAGCCCACTGTTGATGGGCACCTATGTTGATCCTATGTCTTTGCTATTGTGAACAGAACTGCAAGCATATGAGTGCATGTGTTTTTTTGGTAGAATGGTTTATTTTCCTTTGAGTTGATACCCAGTATGGGATTGCTGGGTTGAACATTACTTCTATTTTCAGTTTTTTGAGAAATCTCCAAACTGCTTTTCACAGGGGCTGAACTAATTTACAATCCCACCAACAGTGTATAAGCATTCTGTTTTCTCTATAACCTCACCAACATGTTATTTTTTGACTTTTTAATAATTGCCATTCTGGCTGGTGTGAGATGGTATCTCACTATGGTTTTGATTTGCATTTCTCTGATGATTAGTGGTGCTGAGCATTATTTTCATGTTTGTTGGCTGCTTGTATTTTTTTTTGAGACAAAGTTTCACTCTTGTTACCCGGGCTGGAGTGCAATGGCATGATCTTGGCTCACTGCAACCTCTGCCTCCCAGGTTCAAGCGATTCTCCTGCCTCAACCTTCCAAGTAGCTGGGATTACAGGCATGTGCCACCATGCCCGGCTAATTTTGTATTTTTAGTAGAGACAGGATTTCTCCATGTTGTTTAGGCTGGTCTCGAACTCCCGACCTCATGTGATCCGCCTGCCTCAGCCTCCCAAAGTGCAGGGATTACAGGCGTGAGCCATCGCGCCTGGCCGTCTTTTTTTTTTTTTTTGAGAAATGTCTGTTCATGTCCTTTGCCCTCTTTTAATGGGGCTGTTTGTTTTTTGCTTGTTGGTTTCTTAAGTTCCTTATAGATTTTGGATATTAGTCCTTTTGTCAGATGCATAGTTTGCACATAAACTTTCCCATTCTGTAGGTTATCTGTTTACTCTATTGATAGTTTCTTTTGCTGGGCAGAAGCTCTTTAGTTTAATTAGGTCCCAATTGTCAATTTTTGTTTTTGCTGCATATGCTTTTGAGGCCTTAGCCATAAATTATTTGCACAGGCTAATATCCTGGTATTTCCTAGGTTTTCTTTGGTTATTGGTGGAATATTCTGTAGATGTCTATTAGGTCCAATTAGTCAAGTACTGAATTTAGGTCTAGAATTTCTTTGTTAGTTTTCTTCCTTGATGATCTGTCTAATGTTGTCAGGGGAGTGTTGAAGTCCCCCCACCCCCTGCTCCTCTGATTATTTTGTGGCTGTAAAAGTCTTTTCTTAGGTAGAAGTAATTATTTTATAAATCTGAGTGCTCCAATGTTGGGAGCATATATATTTAGGATCATTAAATCTTCTTGAATTGAATTCTTTATCATTATATCATGCCCTCTTTGTCCTTTTTTACTGTTGTTTGTTTAGGGTCTGATTTCTCTGATACAAGAATAGCATCCTCTGCTCTTTTTTATTTTGTTTGCATGATAGATCTTTTCCCATCCCTTTATTTTGAGCCTATAGTTGTCATTACATGTGAGATGGGTCTCTTGAAGACAGCAGAAGGATGGGTCTTGTTTTTTAATTCAATTTGCCACTCTATGTCTTTTAAGTGGAATGTTTAGGTCATTTATGTTCAAGGTTAATGTTGATATGTGAGGTGTTGTTTTTGTTGTGGTGTTGTTGGTTAGTTGCTTTGTAGTCTCAATTGTGTAGTTGCTTTATGCAGTCTGTAGGCTATGTACTTACGTGTGATTTTGTGGTATTGTTCTTTCATTTCTATGTTTAGGATTCCCTTAAGCATTTCTAGTAGAGCTGGTCTGCTGGTGCCAAATTCCCTCAGTGATTACTTGCTTGGGAAAGATTTTATTTGTGTTTTGTTTATAAGGCTTAGTTTGGCAGGATATGAAAGTCTTTGCTGGAATCCCTTCCCTTCCCTTTCTTTCTTTTTTTCTTTTCTTTTTTTTTTTTTTTTCCAGAGCCTCACTCTGTCACCCAGGCTGGAGTGCAATGGCATGATCTCAGCTCACTGCAACCTCTGCCTCCTGGGTTCAAGCAATTCTCCTGTCTCAGCCTCCTGAGTAGCTGGGATTACAGGTGCAGCCCAGCTAATTTTTTGTATTTTAGTAGAGACAGGGTTTCGCCGTGTTGCCCAGGGTGGTCTGGAACTCCTGAGCTGAGGCGATCCACTTGCCTCAGCCTCTCAAAGTGTTAGGATTACAGGCATGAGCCACTGCGCCTGGCCCAGGAATTTCTTTTCTTTAAGAATGCTAAAAATGGGCCCCCAATCTCTTCTGGCTTCTAAGTTTTCTGCTGAGAGTCTGCTGTTATTCTGATAGGATTCCCCTTATAGGTAATATGGCCCTTTTCTCTAATGCCTTAAGATTTTTTCTTTGGTTTGACCTTGGAAAGTCTGATGACTATGTCTTAGGGATGGTCAGCTTATACAGTATCTTGCAGGAGTTCTCTGGATTTCTTGGATCTGCATGCCAACTTCTTTAGTGAGATTGGGGAAATATTCCTGGATTATATACTCAAATATGCTTTCCAGTTGCTTACTTTCTTTTCTTTCCAAGGAATGATAATAAATCGTAGATTTAGTCACTTTACATAATCCCATATTTCTCAGAGCCTTTGCTCGTTTAAAAAAAAATTCTCTTTTCTTTAGTTTTTTCTGACTGGGTTGATTCAAAGGACCAATCTTTGAGCTCTGAAATTCATTCTTCTGCTTGGTATAATCTGTTGTTAAGGCTTCCAGTTTCACTTTGATACTCCTGTAGTGAGATTTTCAATTTCAGAAGCTCTGTTTGGTTCTTTCTTAATATAGCTATATCATCTTTCAAACCTTGGATAATTTCTCTGGCTTCTTTGCATTGGATTTCAACTTTCTCTTGGATCTCATTGAGTTTCCTTGTCATACATATTCTGAATTCTGTATCTATTATTTCAGACATTTCAATCTGACTAGGATCCATTGCTAGGGAACTAGTGTGATTCTCTGGAGGTAACAAAGCACTCTGGCTTTTTGTATTACTGAAGTTCTTGTGTGGATTTCTTCTTATCTATCTGAAGGAATTGATGCCTCTTTATCTTTCCGAATTTGCTTGTTTGGATGGAGTTTTTTGACTTTTTATTCTTTTTTTTCCTGGAGGATATGACGGTGGTGTATGTTGTGTACAATCAATTGGCTTTGTTTCTGGGTGCTTTCAGAAGGGCAATGCTCTATATGGGTTCCTTGGTTACATATAGGTTTATGCAGTGTGTTTGACAGGCATTGCTTGTAGCAATGTTATTTTTGTTTGGTATTGTAATTCAGGCTGTAGTCCTGGCTTAAAAGAGCCAGCACATAGGCTCTTAGTTGCAATAGCCCTCAGTGGGGGTGGAGGCACCAGAGAAGCATGCTCCTCCAACTCACAGTTACTTTCAGCAGGGGTGAGTCCAATGGAGAATCACAGAAAAGCAGCTTACTGAAGTACACACACTTACCAGGCCCCAATAGGAAGGGCTCCATGAGAATGTGGGTGAGGGTGGAAAATGAGAGATGCTCCCTCTTTAAGTCCATTCCTAGGCCTTGGTGGTGACTCTTTTAGTGGCTGGCGTCACACCCCCATTTCCTTTGTCCCAAGTGGGGCTCTGGTGGAGTGCGCTCCCTCCTTTCTTAGGGGTGGTTTGCACCAAGGACTGTCTCTAGAAGACCCCTTACTCCTTAGGTAACTGCCCATCCCCTGTGCTTGCCAAAGTTAGAGTGAGTTGTGGAGTATGTCTGCAGGTGGTTTGGTGATGCAGTTGTTCAAAGGTGGAGGCTCCCTGGACAGGGTAGTGGCACTGCCAGTGTACAACCAATATGGCACTTGCTGCCTAGGCTTCTCAGCCCAGCGGATGGTTGTGGGGCCTGCCCAGCTCATGCTCCCTGACCTGGTGGGTCTCCCTCCAGTCTCTGCCCAAGTAGCAGGCCCAACCAGCTAGGCTTGTCCCAAGCCATTTTTGTCCAGATCACTGAGCCAGCCCAGGCATTCTGGGCTATGGAACTCCATAAGGGAAAAGTGGTGGCTGTTAGGCCATGTTCATCCTGGAAAAAGAGGGGTGGGCTGGGCGCAGTGGCTCAGGCCTGTAATCCCAGCACTTTGGGAGGCCGAGGCAGGTGGATCGCCTGATGTCAGGAGTTCGAGACCAGCCTGGTCAACATGGTGAAACCCTGTCTCTACTAAAAATACAAAAATTAGCTGGGCATGGTGACAGGCACCTGTAATCCCAGCTACTTGGGAGGCTGAGGCAGGAGAACTACTCAAACCCGGGAGATGGAGGTTGCAGTGAGCTGAGATCGTGCCACTGCACTCTAGCCTGAATGACAGAGCGAGACTCTGTCTCAAAAAAAAAAAAAAAGAAAAAGAAAAAAAGAAAAAAAGAGGAGTGACCAGCTCCCTTGCTGGCATACAAACCTATGCCATACTCTTCTTTGTGTTCCCCTAGTCGAGCTCAGGCCACAGATATCAACTTGATATCCCTGGGTGGTGTGCTTGAGTCCTGGGGAGTTGGGACCAGAACTGTGGATTTTTCCCTTGGCCCCTAGGGGTCAAGCACTGGCTGTGATGGGGGTGGTGAACTACTCCTGGGCTGCCAATAAAACACTCAGGCAGGGCCGTGCAGGCTGTGCTGTGGGCACTCTCCCACAGGAGATGCCTCAGAGGTGGTCTTGGGAGGGGCCAGCAGGCAAAGGGGTGCATGGAATAGATGCACTTTGGACCTGTAGCAATGGTGGTGGGGCCTGTCTTGAGGCAAGAGCACGCCCAGGCCCTGCTCTTTCCTGGCCTGGCAGATAGCAGGAGCTGCAGCCACTCAGTGTAACATGGAGAGCTTTGGGGGATGAGTGTCTGTGGTAGTGTTATCCTGCAGCTGTACAGCACAGCAAAGCCTTCTGGGCTATGTGTGGGTTCAAATTGTGCCTCTGCTTATTCTTTGGGCTGCTCTGCCTGCCAGTCCAAAGGTCTGTGGGGGGTCACAAGAACTCCTGTGTCTAGGATCTCAGAGGTCCATGGCAGGAATGTGGTGCCCTGGGGTTCCTTCACTGACTCTTTCTTTAGGTCCAGTCCAAGTACAGGGGTTGGTTCTGGTGCCTGGTGACTCTGAGTAGGCCTAGGTCATGGGAGAGCTTCAAGTACATGCTGAAGAGCTTGGACTACCCTTAGGTAATGGTGCAGCATCACAAGGTCTTACACAGAGGAGTAAAACAACCCGGTTTGCTCTGGGTTATGATCTGGCACTGTGACCATGCTTTTAATAAACAGTGTTTTAATTTATCTGCTTTGGACATTTGTCACTGTATTTTTATAATTGAATCATGTATGGATCCACAGACCTTTGTGTAATATGACACAAATGTGCCCAGCCTGGTAGAAGAAGGGCAAAGGGAGAGGGCTATATTATTATTGAAATCCTCATGTAATTGTTGGACTGTGATCAGGTAGATTATGGACGGAGTAGGCAGAAGGCCTGGAGATGGAGGGGCTTGGCCAGTGACAGGGAAAATGCATGATGGTCTTAGGATTCTGCGAAGGACCCAGAGGTAACAGGCTAAATTGGAACCAAATGTTGAAGTCAAGGTGAAACAATTATTTTATTTGTTTATTTAGGAAGGTTATAATTTCCAGAGTGAGTGAGGGTGATTATTGATGTTTTGAGTTTACATGCACAACATTAATATGTATTTTAAGATGAAAGGCTACATACCTGGAAGACTAGATTGGCATTTTCATGCATTCCAAAAATTTCTGGGTCATCGATCAAAGGCAGATTTTCAATGTAGTCCTTAAACTCTTGTAGGCTGTCAGCCATGGGTGCAAAATAGATGCCTGTTATTAAAAACACAGAAGACAAATTTGTCTCAAATAGACTGGCTTTGTACTGCCAAGTTTGATTTTTCTTTGCATGGTGCAGATGGTGGCTGCAATCAGCTGGCTCATGTAGAAAGGGGGGCTGTTTTTCCTAAGCTTTCATGCTTTCATTGCTGTGTCTAGTTTTGTTACCTTTTCTTCAGGCCTTGAGAATCTCATTACTGTCCTAATTTTTCAGATGCCTTCTCCAGATGCATTTAAAGATGCAGAGAATCCAGGGATATGCTGCTGAAAGGTGTAACTCATTAAGGGCTTAAATTTATGCTTGTGTTAGAGATTGCTTTCATATTTGTTTGATAAACAACAACAGCCCTCTCTAATTCCCCAAACTAAAAGCTACATTGAAATCTAAGGGTTATTCAACTATCTATAGTGATTGAAGGATATACAGTTGAATCTTATCAGCTCTGACTGATGCTCAATGGTAGGAGCTTTTATGAGCTTGTACTGATCAAGTTGCTCCTTCCAAGGGGATCAACACTCAGGACAATTAATCTGTTTGCTGTCTGACTCATAATGAGCTATCTCCAACTCACAGATCTGGTTTTTACTCAACTTGCTGTAATAGACGTTTTCTTTTCTTTTTTTTTAAACTTTTATATAGTAGTAATAATAATATTTACTATGATTTAGAGACTGGGTCTTGTTATGTTGCCCAGGCTGGATTTGAACTCCTGAGCTCAAATGATTCTCCTACCTCAACCTCCTGAGTATCTGGGACCACAGACATGTGCCACTATGTCTGGATGTTTCATTTGATTACATTCAAAATATACTAGAACATAACATTGAAAACAAATTTAGACATAGTGCAATAAACTTTAAAATCGAAGTAATTCAAAGTAGTTACCATGCACTATGTATCTCTGTGATCCTACTATCAAACCAGCCCTGAAGGTGGCCAAGCATGGGGATAGGGTGTGGCTATAACAGGGTTGTGGAGACCCGACACAGACAGCCCTTGGGAAAGGGCTTTTCTGTAATATTGAAAAGTCATTCACCTGACTCAGAGTATTTATAATCTTCTTCTAGTGTTTCAGGAGAAAAAAATCTTTTCAAGATAGTACGAAGGCATCTTTGATCCCAGCTGTCTGTGACTCTACCACCATAAGTAATTTCACCTGAAAAGAAATTTGTATTTTGAAATTATTGCTGTTTTTAAAAAATTGATAGGCATATCTAATTTTAAAATTTTAATGTTTATTTATATACACATTTATTTGGTACTGAAAATGGAAAGCACACAACAGAATTTCCTTGAGTCAGTCCTCATGTCTACTCCCTCTCCTATGAAACCACTGAACTACTTTCCATCTCTATAGACTTGACTCATCTGGAAATTTCATATACATAGAATTGTACTTGTGGGCTTTTGTGTCTGGCTTCTTTTACTTAGCATAATGTTTTTGGGATTTATTTATGTTGTTGCATGTATCAGTACTTTATTCCTTTTTATGGTGGACTAATATTCTATTTATGGATATGCCATATTTTACTTAGCCATTCACCAGTTAATGGACATTTTTGGCCATTATGAACAATGCTGTTATGAACATTTGTGTACAAGTTTTGTTTCTGTGTGTTTTTTTGGTTTTGTTTTTTTGAGACGGAGTTTCACTCTCTCGCCCAGGCTGGAGTGCAGTGGCGTGATCTCGGCTCACTGCAACATCTGCTTTCTGGTTTCAAGTGATTCTCCTGCCCCAGCCTCCTAAGTAGCTGGGATTACAGGTGTGCACTACCACACCCAGCTAATTTTTGTATTTTTAGTAGAGATATGGTTTCACCATGTTGGCCAGGCTGGTCTCGAACTCCTGACCTCATGATTCACCCACCTGGGCCTCCCAAAGTGCTGGGATTACAGGCGTGAGCCACTGTGCCTGGCCTTGTGTACAAGTTTTTGTGAGGACATATGTTTTAATTTTTTCTAAGTACATATCTAGGAGTAGAATTGCTAAGTCATATGGCAACTTTATTTAAAATTTTTTTCAAAGCAGCAGGACAATTTTACATTGCCACCAGCAGGTATGAGGGTTCCAATTTTCTCATATGTTCACCTGCATTAGTTATTGTCTTTTAAAATTATAGTAATCCTAGTAGGTGTGAAGGGGCATTTCATTAGAGATTTAACTTTCATTTCCCTCATGACAAATTGAGCATCTTCTCATGTGCTTACTGGGCATTTGTATGTCCTTTTTTGGTGAAATGTCTATTCAAATAAAATCTTCAGCCATTTTAATATTGAGTTATTTTTCTTATTGTTGAGTTCTAAGAGGTCTTTATATACTTTGGATACAAGCCCTTACCAGATATATGATTTGCAAATATTTTCTCTCAATCTGTGTCTGCCTTTTCACTTTCTTGATGGTGTGTGTTGAAGTGTAAAAGTTTTAGATGTTGATGAAGTCCAATTTATTTTTTCTTTTTTGTGTCATATCTCGGAAGTCAGTGACTAACCCCAAATCACAATTTACTCCAAAGCTTTCTTCTAAGAGATTTACCTTTATCTGTTAATTGTAGGTCTGTCACCCATTTTGAATTAATTTTTGTGTATGGTATAAGGGTCCAAATTTATCCTTTTGTAGCTGGACACCCAATTGCCCCAGCATCATGTTGAAAAGACTATCCTTCCCCCATTGAATTGCCTTGGCACCTTTGTTGAAAATCAGTGGTCATAAATATAAAGGTCATTTCTAGATTCTCAATTCTGTTCCATTGATTTGTAAGCCTATTCTTTTTTAAAAAATATATGTGTGGCACATATACACCATGGAATACTATGCAGCCATAAAAAATGATGAGTTCGTGTCCTTTGTAGGGACATGGATGAAACTGGAAAACATCATTCTCAGTAAACTATCGCAAGGACAAAAAACCAAACACCGCATGTTCTCACTCATAGGTGGGAATTGAACAATGAGAACTCATGGACACAGGAAGGGGAACATCACACTCCGGGGACTGTTGTGGGGTGGGGGGAGGGGGGAGGGACAGCATTAGGAGATACACCTAATGCTAAATGACGAGTTAATGGGTGCAGGAAATCAACATGGCACATGGATACATATGTAACAAACCTGCACATTGTGCACATGTACCCTAAAACCCTAAAGTATAATTAAAAAAAAAAAAAAAAATAACCATTTGTTGAGTATGGGAAAAAAAAAAAATATATGTTATTTCTCAACACAAGATCCATCAATTCAAGACATTTTTGTAAGCAATGATACCAGCCATTCAGTCCATCCCCAAAGAACTGATGGTCCTGGGAGTTTAACCATGTCAATGAAGTCTTTTTTTATATTAACCAAAGAAAATGGGTGCCCTTTAACAAAGTTTTAATATTAGGAAGCACAGAAGTCAGAGGGAGCCAAATTAGGTCTGTAAAGTGAATACCTAATGATTTCCCATAAAAAGTCTTGCAAAAGTGCTCTAGTTTGATGAGATGCCTGAATAGCATTGTTGGAGTGGAGAAGGACTCTCTGGTGAAGTGTTCTTAGGCATTTTCCTGCTAAAGCTTTGGCTAACTTTTTAAAAATACTCTCATAATAAGCAGATGTTATCATTCTTTGGCCCTCCAGAAAGTCAAGAAGCAAAATGCCTTGAGCATTCCAAAAAACTGTTGCCATGAGCTTTGTTCTTGACTAGTCTGCTTTTGCTTTGACTGGACCACTTCCATCCCTTGGTAGCCATTGCTTTGATTGTGCTTTGTTTTCAGGATTGTACTGGTAAAGCCATGTTCCATCTCCTGTTATAATTCTTCAAAGAAATGCTTCAGGATCTTGACGGCACTTGCTTAAATTTCCATTGAAAGCTTTGCTCTTGTCTGCCTCTGATCTGGATGTAAGAGTTTTGGCACCTATGGAGTGGAAAGTTTGCTCAGCTTTAATTTTCAGTCAAAATTGTGTTAAATGAACCTATTGAGATGTCTATGGTGTTGGCTGTTAATTGTTGGTGTGCTTCAGTGAGGGCATGAACAAGATTAATTTTTTCTTTGCAAATTGATGTGGATGGCCCGATGCTGTGGGCTTCATCTTCAACACTGTCTTGGCCCTTCTTAAAAGTAGTTATCCATTTATAAACTGCTACTGATTTGTTTGGGGCACTGTCCTTATAAACTTTTTGTAAAGTATCAATATTTCGCCATTCTTCCACACAAGCTTCACTGTAAATTTGATGCTTGTTCTGCTTCAATTTTAGCAGAATTGATGTTTCCCTAGCAAGAGCTCCTTGCAAATTGATGTCTTATCCTTCTTAGTGCCTCAAACTAGATCCAGAAATGGAATTTTCAACACAGATTGAAGATCCAAATTTGTAAGAACTGGAACACCTCTCTTAATTTTCCCATAAAATCAGTCTTATTTACAGCAATACTTTGGGATATTTGCTGCTGAGATGTCCTGTTCCCTTCAGCGCAAATTTTTGACAGCTCTGAGACTCTTCTGACCAAGACTAGGTGCTGGCCTGGAGGGAACAGTGGATGGGTGCCACATAAAAAGAAATCGACCTGATAAAGGCTCTGCTCCCTTCATGCCAGAAACAAAAAATGTGATAAAGCTGTGGTCACCACTGCCAAGTCAAAATCTATGTCTATTCTTATGCCAGTGCCACAATGACTTGTTATAATTTTGCAGTAAGTTTTGAAATTGGGAAATGTTACTCTTTTGACTTCATTCTTTTTTTCAAGATTGTTCTTGCCATTTGAGGCCCTTCACATTTTCATATGAATTTTATAATCAGCTTATCAATTCCTGCAACATGCTAGTTGATCTGGGTGTAACAGTCTGCTGTTACATAGGGATTGCATTAAATCTATAGATCAGTCTGGCAAATTACTTTTTACCTCCACAATTACTTCCACAGCAGTAGAGACTGAGGTAACCTGAAACATCAAAGATTCTAGGAGAGGGAGAAGGAAAAGGAAAATGAGAAACAGGAAAACTCAGGGTAAGCAGAGGATACCAGACAACAATTTTGCCTACATCACCACTTTGCTAAGCAATTTTGGCCCCACTGGGATGGCTTGGGGCAGGAGTACAAAGTAACCTCCCAAATTCCAGGCCTTTCCCTATTGGTTCACTCTGGGGACTGGTCCTAATCTATTTTTACTGTTATTTTGCTGCCTTCATCTCAAACATGTTTTAAGGTTTCATTTTACCTTTTAGGCTCTAGATCACCTGATACCCTTCTGCTGTTCTCCATTTACCTTACTTGCCAATGAAAATCATCGATTTCCTTTCTGTCCCTTTTCAGAGCTCCTCCTTCCCCCATTTCCCAGTGCAAATATCCTCTCCCTTACTACTTGAGCCCACATGGTCCAAATTGGTTCTAATTTTGGCAACAAGATCCCTATGTAGTCACAGTTAAGATTTACCAAAAATTTAATTCCTGAAAGATTTTTCCTTTTTCACAGGTATATCTGAATTAACAGGTCTCTACTAGACAATTAATGTTTAGGTTCTTTTGAATTTAAGATCATGGACTCTGGAGGCTACACTGTTTGGGTTCAAATCTTGGCCCCAGCACTTTGTAAATGGTATGCCTCAGTTTTCTCATGTGTAGCACGGTGATAATAATAGTCCTCACATTGTAAGGTTGTTATGAGGATTAAATCTGCTAATTTTTGGGAAGTGCTTAAAATAGTGCTTGGCATGTAGCAAGCACTATTTTTCCTATTATTATTATTTGAGAAAGCAGCTGTCCCATTTTCAGTGTGTGAATATTCTCATGATGTCCTTATATGTTTTTGTCACAATCTTGTCTTCACACAAGGAACATAAAAAATCATCATCACCACTGTTAAACACTGAGGGAGGACACCATCTTTGTAAGGGCCAGGTGGGAGTAAACCAACAACTTTGTGGTACATAGATGGAAGGCCTGGCCACAAGGACGTACTCACCAGTAATGTAAATTAGTGCATCCCAGGGAATCTTTCCTTCTTTACAATAGAGGTTGAGGTTCAGTAAAGCACATTCCCTGTCACTGTCATTAAATTCATAGCAGATATTCCAACCAAGGGGGCCAAACTTCTTTCTCTCCTAAAATGAAAAATGAAAATCATCTGAAATAAAATTTGATGAAATTAATTTTGTGTAAAATATTGGAAACTAAAAAGAAGTTTCCATTGAAATTGGGCATCCCCACACTGCAAAATCAGTAAAATCATGTGGCTCAACTTCAGCTAGGCTTTCACCAAACAGAGGAAGCACCTCTTCCTTCAATACTGGCTCCTCCCCATATTTCCAAAAGAAAATTTGCTATTACCAGAAATTTGATAGACCTGTCAAAAGAACATTTTTCCTTCAAGATAAAATAAAGCATTTTCTCATCAAAGTAGGAAAAAAAAATTCACCTACAGTCTTTCGGCATAAAAATACTGACCCTGTAATCATCCATCTGGTGGAGAGAGCTACTCCCTACTGTTTTAAAGAGTCTGTCCATGATTCTTCAGTTGTGCCACACACAGAATCATATTTTTTGTTTCATGGCATACCATCATGAAATCCTCCCCCAACTTCCTTTGTTATCTCCCTATCCTACCTTAATTTCTTAAATTTGAAACTGATAATTATGCCATAAGTTTGATTCCAAGTTCCCAGCTCTTGATCTCAAAATTTTCCTAAAGCTTAAACTACCTCCTCATCTCAGCTGCTTTTGTTAGCGGAACAAGGGCCTCACCCAGAACCTCTGATCCCAACCTGTCAGACCTCCTCTAAGACCTTTTAACCTATTTATCTTATATCTGGCATCTTTTCTTTTCTTTTTTTTTTTTTTTTGAGACAGAGTCTTTCTCTGTTACCCAGGCTAGAGTGCAGTGGCACGATCACTGTTCATTCAGCCTTGACCTCCCAGGCTCAAGCAATCCTCCCACCTCAGCCTCCTGAGTAGCTGGGACTACAGGTGTGTGCCACCATGCCTGGCTATTTTTTAAAACTTTTGTAGAGATGGGGTTTCGCTGTGTTGCCCAGACTGGTCTTGAACTCCTGGGCTCAAGCGAACTGCCCATGTTGGCTTCCCAAAATGTTGGGATTACAAGGATGAGCCACTGTGCACAGTCTGATTCTTTCTTTCTTTCTTTCTTTCTTTCTTTCTTTCTTTCTTTCTTTCTTTCTTTCTTTCTTTCTTTCTTTCTTTCTTTCTTTCTTTCTTTCTCTGTAGGCCACATATGTTTGAAAACTGGGAAGCTAATATAGTAAATATGCCACCTATGAGGAAATCTATTTTGTGCTTGTTGAACTGAATTGAACCTACAGCATTCATCCAATTGATGGTATTCTGTAGGCAGATCAGACGAGAGGTGAGAGCTGAAGCTGTGAAATACAGAGGCAAGGGGAGTATAGAGACTGAATGAAAACAACTTGGGTTCAGACTCAGAATGGGGCCCTCAACATTTCACAATGACATTTACAAGCTTTCACTTAATTATTACTATTTATTTATTTCATAACACACTTCCTTGTTGCTATTAAAAGGCAGAGTTGAGTGTACCTGAATAATTGCATGGAAGAAACAAATGCCAAATATTATTTGTCTCCATTTTTTTCCAAGTATATTTTCTTCAAAAAACGAAGGTGTCATTTCAGTAAATGCTCGTCTGATATTTGCACGTAAGCCTTTTGGAGGCTCATTGGTCACCTGGATTTAGATAGAATATACGTGGCAGAGACAGTGATTTTATAGATTTGCATTATTTCTGAATAACACACATAGACGGAAGCCATTGAAATGATGTAGATAGCTGATGTTCATGGGGAGGTGGGGACCATACCTGGCATGTTTGAGCCTGCTTTGTATCTTGCTCAGGCACAGCCCAGGGAGAATAGGGAATGGCAGGATTCGCAGACCTACAGTGGTTGAACCACATGACAAGAACCTCAGACACTTCCATTTAGTGTCCATTTTTTCTAAACACAGGTCAGAAAGCATGCTCAGGGTTTCCTCATTGAATTTTGCATCATCCCGACATAGGGCATTGTTCCATAGTTTGTACCCATGATGTCCCATGACATGGGACAGGGAGGGAAGAAGCACCTCTTGTTCCTCATATGCAGAGGCTTGCCACAGATCATAAACTTCCAGCATTGAAATCCAGCAGCCATACTAGTATGGCTTGTAGGCCTTCTTGTCTCTCAAATGCTGAAACATTCCCTTAACACTGGAAGGGGTTCTCTTCTCATCACTCTGTACCCTTAACATTTTCTTGTGAGGGTGACAGCTGGGAGAGCTGAATGACCCATAGGACTAGAATATGCAAGGATGGGGTTGGGAAATTGTTTCTCTGCTTGTTATAGGTGAAAAGATAACTGACTTCACCTCTCCATGCTGGCCACACAGAAAACCTCCCCACGCTTCTGTGCAGGCTCTGATCTCCTGGGAGGCACTAGGTGAATATTCTGAAACCAACCATTTCACATTATTCCAACCATATGCATACATTACCTTGACAGAATTTTGAAGAACTGTAACAGGAAATGTATTACTAGGCATGGAGCTTAAAAAAAGTCGAAAAGTGTCCTTGATAGCACTCTCTGTTTAAAACAAAGATAAAACAACGAAAAAGGAAAATGTTTAGTTGGTAGTAGCACTTTTCTATAAGAAATGATTATTCTAGAGAAGGAAAAAATGCTATAAGCTTTGTTTAAAGACCTAATTAATCTATTACAAGTGTATTGTAAACTGTTTCAAAATGGGAGTAAGATGCATTGTTTTAGAAACTTCATGTTAGGAAGATTTGGCAGTCTAGAAGCAGGCACATTTGGGTAAATAAATTAGGAACACATTAATTTTTAATACTTGCTGAACTATTAAGGGCCTTATCTTTGAAATGGGAAACATTTTCAGTTGAAAAAGAGGGCAGTTATTGCCCATGTATTATTCTCATGAGGATTTTTTGACCGTTCAGTTTAACACAAGTTGCATGAAAATGGCCAAAAAGCCCTACTGAGAAAAGAATTCTCCCCTCAGCAGAAAAGTTGCAAAGGAAACAAGGGAGCAAGGATATGGAGAGACCCCATGTGTGGCATTAGCACGTTAAGTCAATGCACTTACTTTCTGAGCTATGGACAGAGGACCCAAGAAAGAATGAGCTCCACTGTAGGTTCAAAAGGCCAAAGTAAAGTTGGAAAAATCATTGTTCCCATCACAGGAATACACAGGCATCATCCAAGGACAACTTCCTTGGCATTGGTTTTTAAGTACATATTATGCTGTTTCTCAAACATGCTAGGCTGGCTCCCTCACTAGGGCCTTTGCACTGGCTGTTCCCTTAGATTCCCTCACTTTCTTCATGTCTTGGCCAAATATCACCTTCTCAAAGAGGACTACTCAGATTAAACCACTTAAAATTGCTATCTTCCTTGTTCCCTACTCACATCCCATCTCAATCTTTCTGATCCTCCTTACCTTACTCTCCTTTTTATTTTTTCCAAAGCACAACCATGTTCTAACACAACGTATATGTTACTTATTTACCACGTGGTTAATTCATTGTCTGTCTCCCCCCAACTAGAATGGAAACTCTATGAGGACAAATATCTGTGGTTGTTTTGTTCATCAACATATCCTAGAACAATATATGGTACATAGTAGGTCCTTAATTATTTATGAAATGAATGACAGCAAATCAAAGCTGATTTCATGCTTCTTGGTTTGGTAATCTAATTTCACAAGCCACATTAAATAGCCCAAATTAAAAGTTAGTTCTACCAGATTCTAGAGCAACATTAACACTGCTTGCATAGTAAAAACTATTAGGCAAAGAAGTCAAACAACAACCAAAGTCTTAGGGCCAATGATTTCAGTAACCAAAAAAACCAAAGAAAGAAGAAGGCCAGGTTTGGAGAAGGATTTTTTCCATACTTTTGTTCTTATAATTGCAAAAGCACCAAGCTTCTTAACTTTCATAGACATCATAGTATTTTAGGGCTGGACTAGAAGAGCATCTTAGAAATCATCTTAGTACAGGACTTTTCATGATGATGTCATGTAGTCATTTTATAGCTGGGGAAACTGGCCCAGAAAACAGATATGACATGCACAGTCAGGAAGTGGTGGGGCAGAACCCTACAGAGGTGTTAGGATTTCAAGTTCTGAGGTTTTTTTTTTTTTTTTTTTTTCTTTTTCTTCCTTTTGTATTTTCAGCTTATTATCTGAATGTATTTTATTTCCTACTGGTTCAAGTTAAACATCAGAACTTAAATGGTTAGGTGATAAATGATTATAGCAAGCGCCAGAAGAGGATTTTTTCTATCCACTTAAGTTTAGTAAGCACTAACAACTTCACAAACAACTTCACAAACAACTTCAGCTGGCTTCATTAGCCGATCCAGTCTCCTTGAAGAACTGGCAAATGTTCTTGTCCTAGTTATAGTGAAACTGAATGGCATCTCCATATTCTGGAGGCTCATGTAGTACCACCACAGTAAATTGCTTGTTTGATGCCTCTCTAGCATTTTTTTCTTAATTATATTCCTAATCACTGGGGACCCCTGACCAGTACTGAAGACCTCCTTGTCATTTCTCTTTAATTATTTAAGTAGAAATAAGCCACAGGTCCAGCAGGAAGCAGGCCATCTCTTATTTGACTGCAAAAGAGTGGAAATAGTGGAGATTCTGAATGGTGGATAAAAATGAGTCCTTACCTTTGTCAGAAGCAGCCTGCAGAAGGCTTGTGGGTGAGGGCAGGGGGCCAGGAAGTGAAGGGCTTTTAGGGGAAGGCTTCTAAACCCTGAGCTGGCTCAGTGACCAGTGCAGACTGGGGACTCTGTAAAGGAGCAGCTCTTCACCTTAATAAGCAGCACTAAATAAAGTGATTTGCAAGATCATCTGCAGAGCTCTCACCTTTCCAGAAAGCTTTCTGTAGGGAGGGCACAAATAAAGGCCTCAGAGAAAGGGCTCTCTCTGGATATGCTTGCCTGGAGGTTCTCCCCCAGGGCTTCACAGCAGAGTGATAGAGTGGGACCCACACAACTTGTTACCAATAAAATAGTTCCTGAGGTTTTGGTTATTTTTATAGTAACACTTTAAAATGAGTAGATTCTAATTCCACTTCCTCTCTTTGCAGCCCATTACACTTTCTTGAGTAGGCAAAAAAGTGGTGAGATAAAACTAGTGCTAGCAACTATGAGTAATGCTGGGCACGCCCATGGGTTGGGTGTGGCTCTGAGGCACATGTAAAGGTTAGTTGCCATGCAGGTTACAGAAGATAAAAGGTGGTAAAACACTACTCTAAGGGAATTGGTGGTAATTCTGTTCCTTTACATTTCTCATTTTATAGGGAAGGATTTAATTTCCTTTGTTTGTCCTAAGTATATTTTTCTTTTCATTATGCCTATAAGTAATATATTTCAAATTTAAATGACCTCTCATAGAAGGCAATAAGAAACAGAAATGATCCAGTGGACCCTAGCCTCAACTTGGAATTCTGAAGGCCTTTTATCAAACCCTGGTTGTGTGAATTAGCTAAATCTGTCTAGGCCTCAAATTTCTCCTCTTTCATATATGGAAACACAGTGCCTACAATAATGAATTACTATAAGGAATGAATTCAACAAGAAAAGGTTACATAAAAATGTTATTATTATGCAAGGGCTATATGCTCAACATACCTGGATCTGTGAAGGTTTTAATGAGCTCTTCCATTGCCAACATCCAAGAAACAGCAAGATGGCAATTTTGCAAAAATACCCAGTTTCCTGATTTCATTGCATCCTTGATCATTTTTTCAGCAATAGGTCCTTGTCCTTGCCCCAGTGAAATTGACTGCACCCTGAATTGAACAGCAAGAACACAATATCATCTTATGCTATTTTAAAGCAAAATCAATATAAAGAAATGTAAATACAGTAGACTCTTGCTTAGGATATATAAACATTTTGAATCCTCATTCCAACAGGAGTGCAAATATGTTTTCCTTATTTCTTGTTTTTAAAAATATTTTTACCATGACCCACACAGAAAAGTGCAAAAACCGAATATACGGCTCTACAAATGATCACAAATCAATACCTGTGGTTGAGAAGAGACCTGTGCTGATACACTAGAGACATTTCTCTCATGCCTCTCTCCACCGCAATGATTTCCCCTTTCTTTTTCCCACATGTAATCATTATCCTAACTTCTAACAATACTATAGATCAGTTTTTAAACACTTAAAAAATTAAAGTCTAACATATATACAGAAAAATACATATTATTAGTGTATGGCTCAATGAATTCTCACAATGCAAATGTGCACATGTACCACTACCTAGGTCAAAAAACAGTACCCCTCCTTATCCCAAAAGGCAAAAACAATTTTGAATTCTAATGCCATTGATTAATCACACAACATCTGTGAAAGCCAATGTGGGAAACTAGCTACAACTAAGAAACCTGTGCAAAGTATTGGCTCTCTGAAAGCACCCAGAAACAAAGCCAATGAACTATACACAACATACACCACAGTCAAGCCCTCAAAGGAAAACAGGAATACAAAAATAAAAAGCCTCAACGAAATGACAGAAACTTGAAAATGATAAACACTAGCCCCCTTGGATAATTAGGAATCAGCACAAGAATTCTGGCAATTCAAAAAATCAATGTTTCCTTACCTCTAAAATATTGCAATGTATCCAACCAGATTGAAATGTCTGAAATGACAGACATAGAATTCAGAATCTGGATGGCAATGAAACTCAATGAGATCTAAGAGAAAGTTGTAATCCAGTCCAAAGAAGCCAGTAAAATGATCCAAGAGTTGAAAGATGACATAGCTATATGAAGAAAAAACAAAACTGAACTCCTGGAATTGAAAAATTCACTACAGGAATTTCAAAATACAATTGGAAGCATTAACAACATACTAGGCCAAGTCAAAAAAGAATTTCAGAACTCAAAGACTGTCCCTCAAAACAACCCAGTTAGGCAAAAATAAAGAAAAAAGAATTTAAAAAATGGACAAAGCCTATGAGAAATATGAGATTATGCAAATAGATAAAACCTGTGCCATACTGGCATTCCTGAGAGAGGAGAAAAGGTAAACAACTAGGGTAACATATTTGAGAATACAGTCCATGAAAGTTTTAAGTTTTGCCAATATTGCTAGGGAGGTTGACACGCAATTTCAAGAAATTCAGAGAAACCCTGGGAGATACTATATAAGATGACCATCCCCAAGACACATAGTCATCAAACTTTCCATGATCAATGTGAAAAAAAAATTCTTAAAGGCAGCTAGAGGAAAAGGTCAGATCACTTACAAAGGTCATCCTATCAGGCTAACAGCAGACTTCTCAGCAAAAACATTACAAGCCAGAAGAGATAACAGAACTATATTCAGCATTCTTAAAGAAAAGAAATTCCAACCAACAATTTCATATCCTGTCAGACTAAGCTTCATAAGCAAAGGAGAAATAAAAGCTTTTCCAGATAAGCAATTGGTAAGACAATTCTTTACCACTAGACCAGCATTACAAAAGATTCATAAAAGAGCTCTAAACATGGAAATGAAGGAGTGATACCTGCTACCACAAAGACACACTTAAGTCCAGAGCCCATAGACTCTATAAAGCAACTACACAATCAAGACTACAAAGCAACCAGCTAAAAACATCACAATAGGATCAAAACCTTACATATCAATATTAACCTTGGATATAAGTGGTCTAAACACCCCATTTAACAGGCACAGAGTAGCAAGTTGGATAAAAAAATAAGACCCAACCATCTATCTTCAAGAGACCAATTTCTCATGTAACAAAACCAATAGGCTCAAAGTAAAAGGGTGGAGAAAGATCTATCATGCAAAAGGAAAACAAGAGAAGAGGAAGTGACTATTCTTATATTGTAGAAATAAGACTAAATTGACAACAGTAACAAAGGACAAAGTAGGGCATTACCTAATGGTAATGGGTTGAATTCAACAAAAAGACTTAACTATCCTAAATATAGATGCACCCAACATTGGAATACCAAGATTCATAAAACAACTACTTCAAGACCTACAAAAAGACTTGGAAAGCCACATCATAATAGTGGGGGTACTTCAACATCCCACTGACAGCATTAGACAGATCATTTTGGCAGAAAACTAACAAAAAATTTCTGGACACAAATTAGACACTTAATCAATTGGATCTAAGAGCTATCTACAGAATACTCCACCCATCAACCACAGAATATACATTTTTTTCATCTGTATATGGAACATAGTCTAAGATCAACCACATGCTCAACCATAATAGATTTGATAGATTCAAAAAGATCAAAATCATACCAAGCATACTCTCAGACAACAGTGGAATTAAAATAGAAATCAATACCAAGATCTCTCAAAACCACACAATTACATGGAAACTAAACAACTTTATTCTGAGTAACTTTTGGGTAAACAACATATTAAGGCAGAAATAAAACACTTCTTTGAAACAAATGAAAAGAGAGAGACACAATATGCTGAAATCTCTGGGATGCAGCAAAAGCAGTGTTAAAAGTTTACAGTGTGTCTGGGTGCAGTGCCTGTAATCCCAGCACTTTGAGAGGCTGAGGTGGAGGGCACTTGAACTCAATTTGAGATCATCTTGGGCAACCTGGCAAAACCCTGTCTCTACAAAAAATACAGAAATTAACCAGGCATAGTGGTGTGTGCCTGTAGTCCCAGCTACTTGGGAGGTACAGGAGGGAGGATCACCTGACCCTGGGGAGGTTGAGGCTGCAGTGAGCCATGATCACTCCACCACAGTACGGCCTGGGCAACAGAGTGAGACCCTGTCTCAAAAAAAAAAACTTTATAGTGCTAAATTCCTACATTGAGAATTAGATTCACGATCTAATATTGCAATTAGATGAACTAGAAAAACAAGAATAAACAAATCCTGAATTTAGCAGAAGAAAAAGAATAACTAAAATCAGAGCAGAACTAAATGAAATTGGGACCCTAATATCCATACAAAGAATTAATAAAGCCAGGTGCTGGAGCCACTGCCACCAAGTCCAGATCTCATTGCCGCATGCCCCCAATGCCCAACGGATGTGCATTCCTGATTCCTTTTGGTTCCAAGTCCAATATGGCAACTCTCAAGGATCAGCTGATTCATAATCTCCTACAGGAAGAAGAGACCCCCCCAAGATAAGATTATAGTTGTTGGGGTTGGTTATATATAGTTACCAAGTCCACAAAGGAGTTGGTAGATGAACTTGCTCTTGTTGATGTCATGGAAGATAAACTGAAGGGAGAGATGATGGATCTCCAACATGGCAGCCTTTTTCTTAGAACACCAAAGATTGTCTCTGGCAAAGACTATAATGTAACTGCAAACTCCAAGCTGGTCATTATCACTGCTTGGGTACGTGAGCAAGAGGGAGAAAGCCGTCTTAATTTGGTCCAGCCTAATGTGAACATCTTTAAATTCATCATTCCTAATGTTGTAAAATACAGCCCGAACTGCAACTTGTTTATTGTTTCAAATCCAGTGGATATCTTGACCTATGTGGCTTGGAAGATAAGTGGCTTCCCCAAAAACCGTGTTATTGGAAGTGGTTGCAATCTGGATTCAGCCCGATTCCATTACCTGATGGGGGAAGGGCTGGGAGTTCACCCATTAAGCTGTCATGGGTGGGTCCTTGGGGAACATGGAGATTCCAGTGTGCCTGTATGGAATGGAGGGAATGTTGCTGATGAAGATTCTGCACCCAGATTTAGGGACGGATACAGATAAGTAACAGTGGAAACAGGTTCACAAGTAGGTGGTTGAGAGTGCTTATGAGATGATCAAACTCAAAGGCTGGGACACTGGACCCTCTGTGGCAGATTTGGCAGAAAGTATAATGAAGAATCTTAGGCAGGTGCACCTAATTTCCACCATGATTAAGGGTCTCTATGGAATAAAGGATAATGTCTTCCTTAATGTTCCTTGCATTTTGGGACAGAATGGAATCTCAGACCTTGTGAAGGAGACTCTGACTCCTGAGGAAGAGACCTGTTTGAAGAAGAATGCAGTTATGCTTTGGGGAATCCAAAAAGACCTGCAATTTTATTTATTTATTTATTTATTTATTTATTTATTTATTTATTTATTGTTATACTTTAAGTTCTAGGGTACATGTGCACAACGTGCAGGTTTGTTACATATGTATACATGTGCCATGTTGGTGTGCTGCACCCATTAACTCGTCATTTACATTGGGTATATCTCCTAATGCTTTCCCTCCCCCCTCCCCCCACCCCACAACAGGCCCCGGTATGTGATGTTCCCCTTCCTGTGTCCAAGTATTCTCATTGTTCAATTCCCACCTATGAGTGAGAACATGCAGTGTTTGGTTTTTTGTCCTTGCAACAGTTTGCTGAGAATGATGGTTTCCAGCTTCATCCATGTCCCTACAAAGGACATGAACTCATCTTTTTATATGGCTGCATAGTATTCCATGGTGTATATGTGCGACATTTTCTTAATCCAGTCTATCACTGATGGACATTTGGGTTGGTTCCAAGTCTTTGCTATTGTGAATAGTGCCGCAATAAACATACATGTGCGTGTGTCTTTATAGCAGCATGATTTATAATCCTTTGGGTATATACCCAGTAATGGTATGACTGGGTCAAATGGTATCATTAAAAGGTCAGGAAACAACAGGTGCTGGAGAGGATGTGGAGAAATAGGAACACTTTTACACTGTTGGTGGGACTGTGAACTAGTTCAACCATTGTGGAAGACAGTGTGGTGATTCCTCAAGGATCTAGAACTAGAAGACCTGCAATTTTAACGTCTTCTGATGTCAGATCATTTCACTGTCTAGGCTACAATAGGATTTTAGTTGGAGGTTGTGCATGTTGTCCTTTTTATCTGACCTTTGATCAAAGCAGTAATATTTTAAGATGCACTGGGAAAAACATCAATTCCTGAAGTTGGACATAGGAATGGTTTGTAAAATCCTACAGCTATATCTTGATGCTAGATGGTACTAATCTTGTGTAGTCCTAAACTGGTCAGTGTGAAATAGTTCTACCACCTCTGAGGCACCACTGCCAATGCTGCACATGCTGCAGTTGCCCCTTAAGCCAGATGGATGTTTACTGTGTTTTACATAACTTCCTGGCTCCTTCACTGGACATTCCTAGTCCAATATTCTTTCCCAATCAGTCACATCCTGGGATCCAGTGTATAAATCCAATATCGTATGTCTTGTGCATAATTGTTCCAAAGGATCTCATTTTGTGATCTATATATGTCAGTAGTGTACATTACCATATAATGTAAAAGATCTACATATAAACAATACAACCAACTATCCAAGTGTCATACCAACTAAAACCCCCAATAAACCTTGAACAGTGAAAAAAAAAAGAATTAATAAAACCAACAGTTTGTTTTTTGAAAGGATAAACAAGATTGATAGACCACTAACTATATTAACAAAGAAAAAAGAGAGAAGATCCAAATAAACACAATCAGAAATGACAAAGGTGATATCACAACCAATCCTACAGAAATACAAAAGATCCTCAGAGACTATTATTAATGACTCTATGCACAGAAACATGAAAAGTCTAGAGGAAATGGATCAATTTCTGGAGACACACCACCTCCCAAGATTGAACCAGGAAAAAACAGAAATCCTGAACAGACCAATAATGAGTAATGAAATTGAACTGGGAATAAAAATCCTACCAAGCAAAGCCCTGGACCAGAAAGATTCACAGTGGAATTCTACCAGATATACAAAGAATAGCTGGTACCAATCCTACTGAAACTATTCCATAAAATCAAAAAGGAAGGACTCCTCCCTAACTCATTCTGTGAAGTCAGCATCATCCTGATACCAATATCTGGCACAGACACAACAAAAATGAAAATGTCAGGCCAATAGCTATGATGAACATAGATGCGAAAATTCTCAACAAAATACTAGGAAAGTGAATCCAGCAGCATATTAAAAAGTTAATTCACCATGACTAAATAGGCTTCATTCCTGGGATGCAATGTTGGTTCAACATACACAAATCAGCAAATGTGACTCACCACAAAAACTGAATTAAAATAAAAAAGCATATGATCATCTCAATAGACACAGAAAACGCTTTTGATAAAATCCAACATTTCTTCATGACAAAAATTATTAAAAAAGAAACTAGGCATTGAAGGGACATACTTCAAAATATTAAGAATCACCTATGACAAATCCACAGCCAACATCATACTGAATGGGCAAAAGCTGGAAGCATTCTCCTTGAGAACTGGAACAAGACAAGGATTCCTACTCTCATCCCTCCTTTTCAACATAGTACTGGAAATCATAGCCAAAGCAATCAGGCAAGAGAAAAAAATAAAAGACATCCAAATAGGAAAAGAAGAACTCAAACAATCTTTCTTCTCCAACCATTTGATTTTATAACTAGAAAACTGATAAATGTCTTCAGTAAGTTTAAGGATATAAAATCAATGCACAAAAATCAATAGCACTTCTATACAACAATATTTAAACTGAGAGCTAAATCAAGAAAGGAATGCCACTTACAATAGCCACAAAAAGAATAATACATCTAACCAAGGAGGTGAAAGATCTCTACAAGGAGAACTGCAAAATATCACCAGAAGAAATCATAAATGACACAAACAAATGGAAAAAACATTCTATGCTAATTCACTTGAAGAATCAATACTGTTAAAATGACCATGCTGCTCAAAGCAATATACAAATTCAACACTATTCCTATCAAACTACCCATATCATTGCAAAACTATTCTAAAATTCATATATAACCAAAAAAGAATCTGAATGGCCAAAGCAATCCTGTGTAAAAAGAACAAAGCTGGGGCATTATATTACCCAACTCCAAATCGTACTATAAGGCTACAGTAACCAATGCAGCATGGTACTGGTACAAAAATAGACACATAGACCAATAGAACAGAATAGAGACCCCAGAAATAAAGCTGCACACCTACAGTCATCTCATCTTTGACAAAGTTGACACTAATAAGCAATGGGGAAAAGATTTTCTGTTTAATAAATGGTGTCAGGATAGCTGACTAGCTATATGCAGAAGAATGAAACTGGACTCTTATGTTTCACTATATACCAAAATTAACTCCAGATGGATTAAAGATTTAAATGTAAGACCTCAAACTATAAAAATCTTAGAAGATAACCTAGGAAACATCATTTTAGACATCAGCCTTGGAAAAGAATTCATGATTAAGTCCTCCAAAGCAATTGCAACAAAACCAAAAATTGATATATGGGACCAAATTAAGTGGAAGACCTTTTGTGCAGAAAAAGAAACTATCAACAGGGTAAACACAATGGGAGAAAATATGTATCTGAAAAAGTCTAATATTCAGAATCTATAAGAAAGTTAATTCAACAAGCAAAAAACAACTCCATTAAAAAGTGGACAAAAGATATGAATAGACACTTCTCAAAAGAAGGTGTCCAAAAGCATATAAAAATTCTCAACATCATTAATCATTACAGAAATGCAAATAAAAACCACAATGAGATACCATTTCACACCAGTCAGAATGGCTATTATTAAAGAGTCAAAAATTAACAGATGCTAGTGAGGCTGCATTGAAAATGGAACACTTATACACTGTTGGTGTATAAACTGTGCATTCATTCACAATGTAAACTAATTCAGCCACTTTAAAAAGCAGTTTGGAGATTTACGAAAGAACTTGAAACAATTACCATTCAATCCACCATTCCCATTAATCAGTATATATCCAAAAGAAAATCAATTGTTCTAAGAAGACACATGCACTTGCAGTATTCACAATAGCAAAGATTCACAATAGCAAAGATATTCAATCAACCTAGATTCTGTCACCATGGTGGATTGGATAAAGAAAATGTGGTATTATAAACCATGGAATATGATGCAACCACATAAAGGAATATAATCAGGTCCTTTGCAGCAACATGAATGCAGCTGGAGGTCATTATTATAACTAAATTAACGCAGAGACAGAAAACCAAATACTGCATGTTCTCATTTATAAGGGAAAACTAAACAATGGGTACACATGGACATAAAGCTTGGAAAAATGGACACTGGAGACTACCAGATAGGGGAGGAAGAGAGGGTTGAAAAACTAACTATTGGGTATTATGCTCACTACTTCGGTGATAGGATCATTTGTATCCAAACTTCAGCAACATGCAATATACACATGTTAAGAAACCTGAATCTAAAGTAAAAGTTGAAGTTTTAAAAAATGAATAAAGTATTTTCTAATTTCCCTTGTGATTTCTTAAAAGCGTATCATTTTATTTCCATATATTTGTGAATTGTCCATATTTCCTTCTGTTATTTATTTCTAATTTTATTCCTTTAGTGTTTGAAAGGATGCTTTTTATGGCTCAATCTTTTTAAGTTTATTGAGACTTGTTTTGTGGCCTGATGTATAAACTATCCAGGAGAATGTACTATGTGTACTTGAGAAGAATGTTTATTCTGATATTGTTGGGTACAGTGTTCTATACATGTCTGCCAAATCTATTAATATTAGTTTTAATGTTGTTGAAGTCTTCTGTTACCTTATTTATTTTTCATAATTGTTCTATCCCTTATTAAAGATGGGACGTTGAAATTTCCAACTGTTTTCATTGAACTATTTCTGCCTTCAATTCTATCAGTTTTTAATTTATGTATTTTGGGACTTGGTTGTTAGGTGCATATGTATTTACAATTGTTATGTCTTTTTGATGATTGTCTTATCATTAAATTATATCCTTGTCTTTTGTAACAACTTTTGTCTTGAAGTCTATTTTTTTTTTCCTCATATTATAGCCACTTCAGCTCTTTTAGTCACTGGTTGGATCTAACGTGAATCTCTTGTAGGCAGCATGTAATTGAATTGTGTGTGTGTGTGTGTGTGTGTGTGTGTGTGTGTGTTTGAAATCCATTCTGCCAATCTCTGTCTTTAAATTGGAGACTTTAATCCATTTGCATTTAATATAATTACTAACAAGGAAGAATTTACTTCTCTGATTTTTTTACATGTCATATCCTTTTTGTTCCTCAATTCCTCAATCACTGCCTTCTTTTTGTTAGTTAGATATTGATTTTGATTCTCTGCTCATTTCATTTACTATATTTTATATATTTTTAGTTGTTTTTATAGTGATCATGTCATGGACTACAATTAACATCTGAATTCATACAAATTTAAATTTGAAATAATACCAATTTAGTTTCAGTTGTATACAAAATTTGCTACTACATAGTTCTGCCCTCTCTTGTGTTGTTATTGTGTCACAAACTATATTTTTATATATTGCATGATCACCAACATATATTTATAATTATTGCTTTATGCTTTTGCCTTTTTAATTATATACAAAATGAAAAGAGAAATTATAAGCCAAAAGTATATTCTTAGTGACATATATTTACCTATGTAGTTACGCTTACTTGGGTTATTTATTTCTTTGTGTGAATTCAATTTACTGTCTAGTGTCCTTTCATTTTAGTCTGAACAACTCCTTTTAGTATTTCTTGTAGGGCAGTTCTACTAGTGACAGACCTTCTCAGTTTTTGTTTATCTGGGAATATCTTAAATTTTTCTTCATTTTTGAAGGATAATTTTGCCAGATGTAGAATTCTTGGTTAACAGTCCCTCTTTCCCCCACAGCACTTTGAATATGCCGTTCCATTGCCTCTGACATCATGGATTCTGATGAGAATCAGCCATTAGTTTTACTGAGAATCTCTTATTTGTTAAAATTCACTTCTCTCTTGCTGCTTTCAGGATTATTTCTTTGTCTTGTCTTTCGATAGTTTGATTATAGCATGTCTTGGTATAGCTCTCTTTGAGTTTATCCTACTTAGAATTCATTAAGGTCTTTGGATGTGTAGATTCACACCTTTCATCAATTTGGGAAGTATGGACCATTATTTCTTCAAATATTCTTTCTTTCCCCTTCTCTCTCCTCTTCTCAGATTTCCATTAGTGTATGTTGGTATGGTCGATGGTATCTCTCAGGTATCTTAGGTTCTGTTAACTTCTTTTTTTTTTTTTTTTTGAGACTGAGATTCATTCTTGTTGCCCAGGCTAGAGTGCAATGGTGCAATCTCAGCTCACTGCAAACTCTGCCTCCCAGGTTCAAGAAATTCTCCTGCCTCAGTCTCCTGAGTATCTGGGATTATAGGCATATACCACTACACCTGGCAAATTTTGTACTTTTAGTAGAGACAGGATTTCTCCATGTTGGGCAAGCTGGTCTCAAACTCCCGACCTCTGGTGATCCACCTACCTTGGCCTCCCAAAGTACTGGGATTACAGGTGTGAGCCACCGTGCCTGGCCCACCTTTTTTTTTTTTTGACACAGGATCTTGCTCTGCCACATAGGCTACGGTGCAGTGGCATGATCTTAGATCACTGGAGCCTCAAACTCCTGGGCTCAAGCAATCTTCCTGCCTCAGCCTCCCAAGTAGCTGGGACTACAGGCACATGCCACCATGCCAGGCTAATTATTATTATTATTTTTTTTTTGTAGAGGCAGGGTCTTGCCTTGTTGCCTAGGCTGGTCTGTAACTCCTAGCTTCACATGATCCTCCACCTTGGCCTCCTACAGTGCTGGGGTTACAGGTGTGAGCCACTACACCTGGCAGGTTCTGTTTGTATTTTTTTATTTTTGCTCATCAAATTGAGTAATCTCAATAGACCTATCTGCATGTTCATGATTTTTTCTTCTGTTTCTTAACATCTATTGTTGTATCCCTTTTGTAAATTTTTCATTTTAATTATTGTACTTTTTATCTCCAAAATTTCTACTTGGTTACTTTTAATAAATTCTATCTAATTGATATTCTCTATTTTGGTGAGGCATCATTCTCATGTTTTCCTTTAGTTATTTGTTCATGTTTCCTTTAACTGTATGAGCATATTTAAAATATTTGATTTAAGGTTTTTGTCTAGTAAGCCCAATGTCTGGCATTCATTAGGGTCAGTTTTTATTGTTTTTGAATGGGTCATAATTTCTTATGTCTTTGGATGCTTTGTATTTTTTGTTGTTGAAAAGCAGACATTTAGAATATTATAATGTCACAACTCTGGAAATTAGACTGTCCCCACTTCCCAGTGTTTCTTGTTGCTGTCTTTGGTTTGTTTAAAGACTTTTATAAAATAATTTTGTAAGGTCAGTATTCTTTGTTGTATGTCTCTATTCAATTAGTTTAGTGTTCAGCTAGTAATTCAACAGAGATTTCATTAAATGTCTGAAACAACAAACATTTCCAGGTTTTGCAGGTGGGCTCTGTGTGTGCCTTGGGGTATGACTTCAACACTCATCTGGGCAGTTTACAAACCTGCATTAGCCTTCACTTCCTGGTTGGGCCAAGCCTGAAGGTTAGCCAGAGGTTAGAGCTTAGTTCCTTCTCATGTCTTTTGTGAGTACACACTCAACCTTGAGCATGAGTGAGGCCTTCTGGATTCCCAAAAATATGTAGGAGATTTTCAAAGCTTTTGTTTCCCAAAGCATCTTACTCTCACCTTTCCTCCCAGGCTTTCTGCTTTGTCTGCTAGTTGCCTCAACTATTATCCCTTGGGCCAGGAGGCAGTGGCTCATACATTTGCCTTTAAATAATTTTGACAAAATCTTCCAGGGTAGTACCTCTCTCCTGGAACATTCCTAGTTAGATTAAATAAAATTAAGACCTGTGAGCTAGTCCTTCAAAGAGCCACCAGACAGGCCAAAACAAACAACTACAATCCCCCAAGAACAAGATATTTTCTGTTCACTATGGCACCGGGAACTCACACCATTGCTAAGCTAGAGAATGAGGGTTGGGGTAAGTTAAAATGCCACAAAGCTCTCCTGTCTAGATTCAGCTGCTTTTTCTTTATTAAGCATTCACTTGGTTGCTGAAACCTTTGGATATTTTCCAGAGTTTTGATAAAGTTGATTAGGACAGTTTTTGCCAGACTGTTATTTTTGTGTTGTCACTCCAAGTGTCAGGTTCCAGCCCATGCTGAGGTCTGAAGGGAGTGGGTGGACGAGTGGCAGATAGCTAAAAGAACACTCAGGGGGCTATAGGCACGTACAATATGGCTTTTATTCTCTGGCTACTCTGTCTGTCTTTTATCTTGGTTGCCCACTCTGGCTGCAGCCCTTCACAGCGGCTGGATCCGCAGCTCCTGCTGTCCCCATGGCTCTCCCTTACAGGGTCAGCAGCTCCACTCTCTCTTTCTGGGTGTGAACCATATGTACAGCATCAGCAGGGCAATTGTACCTTTTACAGACAATAGTGGCTGAGAGCCAAGTATGAGTTTACACAAACAGGTTATATAACAAGTAGAGTTTTACTCCTGTGCTCCAAACTCGCTGAGTCACACTGGCCCAGATAGCTGACTCAACTTACTCTTGACCATAGCACATACATTTTCCTTACATGTGTAGAGATAGATTTTTGGAATTTCTACTCTGCCATTATTTGCTGATATAACACCTGGCTTGGTTATTCTTGGTCCTTGCATTTATATATACGTTTTAGAAGTATCTTGTCAATTTCCACCCAAAACACCAAATGGTATTTTGATTTGGTGACATTGAATATATAGATCAACTTGAGGAGAACTGATATCTTTACAATATTGAGTCTTCCACTTAATAAATATGGCATATCCATCCTTTATTTAGGTCTTTTTGGTTTCCTTCAGTAATATTATATAGTTTTCTGTGGTGAGATCTTGCATATCTTTTATTATATTTGTCTTGAAGTATTTGATTTTTTATGCTTTTATTGTGGGAGGGTTTTTAATAATAAATTTCTTTTAAAATTATTGGACTATTCAGAAATGCTATTTATGCTTACCAATTTTAAAAGTTATGTTTTTTGAGGAACTTTAAATTTCAATAAAATTTTCAAATTCATTGGCAAAAGTTTTTTTTAAATAATATACTCATTTTAATGTCTGCTGATCTGCAATGATATTCTCTTATTCATTTTGATAAATATTTTTAGACTCTCTATTTAATCAGTTTCAGCAGGAATTTATTAGTTTTATTAAGTTTAAAAAGTCAACTTTTGGTCATTTGGATCCTGTCTATTGTGTGTTTCCTAAGTCATTCATTCTTGCTCTTATTTTTATTTTTTAAATTTTAGTAGAATTTAATTACTAAGTTTAGATAGTTTTTTATATAACATATATATTTAAGTCTATACATTTCCCTCTAATTCTGGATTTAGGAGCATCTCACATGTTTTGCTATAGTTCCACCATTATTCTGTTTAATTTATTTTTGGGTTTCCATTTTCAATTTCTTCTTTGTCTAAAAAAGGCTTAATGTTGACTTTATTTTTTAAGAGAAGTTTTGACAGTAATTTGCTTTCCACACTTAGAATATATGTCTTCCAGATTTCATTATTTCTGCAGAGAAATCAGTCAATGGCATATTCGTTGCATCTTTGAAGTTAATCTGTTTTAATATGTTCTTTTTTTTCCCCCCCAATTCACTGTAATGGGTCTAGGTAGAGAATTTTCTTTGCATTTATTATGCTTGGGGTTTAGTAGAGTTTATATAATGTGTGGATTGATGTCTTTTGTTTTGGAAAATTCTCAGCCGTTGTTTATTAAAATATTCTGCCCTCTTCTCTCCTTCTGGGACTCAAATTACACTTTAATAGGTCTTGTCACTGTATCTCTGCCTCTTATCTTCTCTTCCATCTTTTCCATTGTTTTGTCTCTTCATACTTTCAATTCATCAAATTGATATATTGAATTCTTACTTTCAGTTATATATATATATATATATACACACACTTATAAATATGTGTATCTATATATATACATTTTTTTTGACACAGGATCTCACTTTGTCACTCAGGCTGGAGTGCTGTAGCATGACTATGGCTCACTGCAGTCTCAACCTCCTGGGTTCAGGTGATCCTCTTACTTTAGCCTTCTGAGTAGCTAGGACTACAGGTGTGCAGCACTCCACCTGGCTAACTTTTTTGTAATGATGGGGTCTCACTACGTTGTCCAGTCTGGTCTCAAACTCATGGGCTCAAGTGATCTTCCTACATAGACTTCCAAAGTGCTGAGATTACAGGCATAAGCCACTGTGCCTGGCTCAGTTATATTTTTACATTCTAGAATTTTATTTTAAGTAATTTAAATTGTCTGCTAATTTTCTCAATTTTTTATTTCCTTGAACATTTTAAAGTTATCTTAAAATTAACGTCATATATCCATTATCAGGATACTCTGTGCTCTGTTTCTAATATACACTGTTTATCTTGTTTTTTAAACATGTAGTCCGGGGTTCTCTTGTATATATTTCCTTGTGTAGCTAAAATTTTCTGTTCCCCCAGATAAGATTTATGTTTTCTGGCAGGCATCCAGAGATACTAGCAGTCAGGGATCATCTTAACCTCTTCCACAAACTATTTATTTCTTACCTGGCATTATTTGTTTTGATAAATCTCCTTGGAGTGCAAACCTAAAGTAAGGGGGTTTACCAGCCTTCCCTCCTACTTAGTGGGCTCTGGGGTCTTATTTTGTCTCCTTTGTCCTTTGAAGCAATCAAAAAGTCTGCCTCGCTTCACAGCCCCTTAGCCTCCTCCTCTGGTGCCTCTAGGAAAAAAATGGCCGTGAGTGCTGGGCTCATTGCTCTAGGTTTTCCTTTCCTCCTAAATATTCTTCACTATTTTATTAATTCTCCAGACCTCCAAACATATATTTCCTTAAATATTTTGTCTATGGTTTCTAGGTGCTCTCAGTGGAAATATTGATCTGAGTCCTTAGTTTGTTATTACTGGAATGAGAAGTCCACAAATATGCATCAATTTACCTCTAAGTGCCACATTACTACATCCTACAGCTTTTTATATGTAATATTGTTTTTGTCATCTACTTCCACTTATGGAAATTCCCATTTTGTTTTCTCTTTAACACATGGATGTGCAGAAGTGCATTTTTTTGTTTCCCAAAATGTTTAAAAAATAATGTTTTAAGATAGAGTCCTAAGATTTTATTGTGGTCAGAGAAAATATCTGTCTTCTTTTAGAAATATGTGTCTTTCTAAACACATGGCTAATTTTTGTAAATGTTCCATGGATACTTGAAAATCTTGCATTTGTTATATTTGTTAAGTATAGAAATCAAAGTTCTTAATTTTGCTGTCTGAATATTTTATATTTTTACCAATTTTGCAACTTTTGTTTGCTTCATGACAGTTTCTATCAGATGTGTTAAAATTTTCCATATTAATGTTGATTTATCAATTTTTTCTTGTATACATTTCTCCAGTTTTTGCTTTATAAATTCAATATTTGTTGTTAGTTGTGTACAGTTTCACAATTGGTGTCTCTTCTTTGTGGATTGTTTTGTATATCATGTAGTTTTCCTTTTAATCCTTAATAAAATTTTTGCTTCAAACTCTGTTTTGTGATATACATTGGAACTATTGCTAGCTCTCTTTTCATTAGTATTTGCATGGCATATATCTTTTGAATTTCTTTATTTTCTACCTTCTATATTGTTTTTGTATTGTACATATGGTTTCTAAATAGCATATAAATAAAAATTGTTTTTGAAATCTAACCTGATCACTTTTATTTGTTCTAAGGTGAGATATTTATACCTATTTAGGTATTTGCATTAATTTCTACTCTTTAGTTTGACTTTTTGGTTTACTGTACTTCATTTTTGATTTTCTTTATTCCTATCTGCTTTTGGATGGAAATATTCGACTGTATATCCTTTTTCTCCTCTGCTTGTTTGGAAACTACAAATCATTTATCCTTTTAGTCTTTTCCCCTAAAATTTTAACACATACATGAAACCACGAATTTTCCTAAGGGAATATAGTGATTCTATACTTCTTTTTTCCTCCTGAATATATCAAGAAATTAGCACTCATTAGCTACTGATTAATAACCTTCCTAATTTTCTAATTGTCATCCTGAATTCTACCTTTACTTTAAAAATTATTATGAAATAGTCGAGTCACAAAAGTGATGAAGTTAATACAATGCATATTCATGTATCCACAACCCAGCTTAAGAAATAAAACATTATCTACATGATCTGAGCCTGCAGTCTGCCTCTCCTTGTTTACTTCTCTCTTATTACCTACCTCCACTCCCAAGGTCACTTCTATTCTGGATTTCATATAATTTCTCTACCTTTCTTTACGCTTTTTAAAAAAATACGAATTCCTAAATAATACATGCAATTATTTGCTTGTTTAATAATTTTACATATTTTATTCTACTTCTTGAATATTTAAATTCTTCTGAAATGTAACATTTTTGCTCAATGTTAGTTTGTGTGACATAGTCATATTGATAGACATTATTATTCTAGTTTATTCATTTTCATGGCCATAGTGTATTATATTACATTTTATGAATATATTAATTTATATACTCATTTTCTAGATGGAAATTTAGGTTATTTCCAACTTTTATTATTACAAACAATGTTTCTGTAAATGTTCTTGACACTATTCTCAGTAGCAACGATATGGAATCAACCTAGGTAGGTACTCATCAACAGTGGATTGGATAAAGAAAATGTATATATACACCATGGAATGCTATGCAGTCATAAAAAAGAATAATATGTTCTTTGCAGCAACATGGATGCAGTGGGAGGCCATTGTCTTAAATGAATAAATGCAGGAACAGAAAATGAAATACCACATAAGTCTAAGAGTTGAAATTATAAAAAAGAGGACTTGAATGTGGCTTCTTATACAAATATGATTGATTTTTTCTCTATGATGCAAATTCAGTAGTGAATTGTTGAGCTATTGAAGATGCCCTCTTTGACTTTTATACTGCCAAATAATTTTTGCTTATTTTTTACTCCCCTTGCAATAGAAATTGTTTCCATAGCTCCATATCTTTGTCACCATTTTGCCAGTTGGATAGGTGTGAAATGGCATCTTTTCACGGTTTTAATTTGTTGTTTCCGAATTACTAGTAAGGTTGGACATATTTTCATATGCTTATTGGGCATTTAGTTTTCCTTTTCTGATAATTCTGTTTGTATTTTTTGTCTTTATTCCTTTTGGGTTGTTTCCTTTTTCTTACCGATTCACAGAAACTCTTAATAAGTCTGTAGTAATACTTTGTTGAGATTTCAGAACCAAAGGCAAATGTTTAGGATCATTTGATGATTAATTTTATGTGTCAACTTGTCTGAGGCATGAGATACTTACATATTTGGTCAAACATTATTCTAGGTATGTCTGTAAGGGTGTTTCTGGGTGAGATTAGCATTTCAATTAATAGATGGAGTAAAGCAAATTGCCCTTCCTAAGCTAAGTGAGTGGGACTTAGCTAATCAATTGAAGAACTGAATAGAATAAAAAGGCTGAATAAGAGATAACTTCTCCTGCCTGACTATTAAGCAGGAACATCGGTTTTTTTCTGGCCTTTAGACTCAGACTGAAACATTGGCTCTTCTTGTGTCTCAAGCCTGCTGAGCTTTGGACTGGTACTTATACCATCAGCTCTCCTGGCTCTCAGGCTTTTGGACTCAGACTGGAACTACACATCAGCTGTGCTGAATTTCCAGTTGTTGACTGCAAATCTTGCAACTTCATACACACACACACACACACACACACACACATGTCCTATCAGTTCTATTTCTCTGGAGACTTCTGACTAATACAGAACATGAACTCCAAATGAAGAAATGGAATCCATCCTTAATTCCCAGTCCAGGGACCAGGCCAGACCAGCCACTCCATGAAGGAACCCATCAGAGCTGGAGGCTACCTTGTGGATCTGAGACCCCTATTCTCCTGTGCCATTGTGTGGTCCTGTGTACTTTTTTACCCACCTGGATAACATCTTGGAGAGGATTAGGGATAGAAAGAAGAGTCAGGAAGACTGAACTTTCATTAAAAAAAACCCGAATCAGCTTACTGTAAAGGAGACATTTAAATCAGAAGAAAATAATGTAAATGGGCAAGTTTAAATATCCCCCTTATCCCTATTACCCAGAAGAGTGAAGACTCATGAGAAAGATGAGACTAATAATAGAACATGAAGAGCTCCTTTTTTGTACATTTGATTATAGAGAGTAAACTGCAGTACCTTTTTGGTTATGTTAAAATCCTGTGTTAAATACCAAACAAATTTCAACAATTATTCCACTAGATTATTAAACTTTAATATTTTAAGCAATTTCTCCTTTGCTTAAATAAAATTTACAGCTACTTTTATGACTTTTGACCCTGTTTTAACAATAGCTAACTATTAACATATCTTAAATTTATGTAGTAAGAGATACCTGGATGTAAGAATTTATGCTCTACAAGGGGAAGAACAAAGGCAAATTTTAACAAAGAGATGTTCATATGCATATGCATTATTAAAACTGCACAACATGACCTTACCGTTCTGAATATCCACTTTCCCGGGCAAACCTCTGAAATGCACCCATGGGATCTGAGCCTGTGCTTAAGATGAATACCAGGGGAGTGTTGCATGACATGTCTTGATACACGGTAGCCAGGTCCACAGGTGGTGTCTCTATAAACTGTTTTCCAAGATTTTCTATCACAAAGTCTGTAAGAGCAAAAACCACCTGAAAGTTGAAAAGAAGAAAAAAAGTATGTTGAATGAGGATCCTTCATAATTTTATCCTAATTTTCTCCTTCAGCTCCTCAGAGGATGGTGCCCTGTGTTTTTGTACTTATTCTGTCTTGATTGGGTATACATCTTTTTATAGATATTATTTGGTGGATTTGTTCACCAAATATCTGTGGACAGCTATGGTTCTCATGACTCACAAGCAAGATGAAATACTAGGTAAGAGGGAAGCCCCTCAACATTCACTCTATTTATGAAGCTGCTGTCTCCCCTTCCTTGCTTCTTCTGTCCTGTTTCACATTCTTGTGGACTTTACTTTCAGCCCCTCTATTGCCTCTTCCTGCATTATTGATCTCTGTTTCCTGGATATTCCTATCATCATACAATTAAGCATTACTATATTCCATCCTTAAAAATAGAACCGAAACAAAGATCTTCCCTTGATGGCAGCTACTTTTGCAGCCACTATTTCATTTCTTTCCAAGCACTCACAAGCCAACTTTTCAGAAAACTGGCTCCATTTATTGTCTCCCTTTCTTCATCTCATTCACTCACCAGCCTCTTCTGACTCTTCTCTGGAACCAACCTCAGCCTTGATGATTACGCCCAGTCCTGGCCATTTCCTACATCAATTTGGTTCTTTCACTGATCCTACCCTACCCTACCCTACCTACCCCTCTCCTGTTCTTGCCGGCCTTGCCCCTCCCCAACCCATATGGAGCCTTCGTATGAGATAGAAAAAGGTGTCTCCTCTTCAAGGGACTTTTAATGTGCCAGAAAGTTGTCATAATAAATACACAGCCTACAATATCTACAAAGTGAATGGCTCCTCCATGGGTTATTCAGTGGACATCCTGCATAACTGCTAACAGCAGCCCTCCCTTTTGCCCTCCACTAGCTATCAACACCATTCTGTCCAAACAAGCCTTACTGTGTGTGTGTGTGTGTGTGTGTGTGTGTGTATGTGTGTGTGTGTGTATGTAATGCTGTTGGGCAGGGAGGTGTCCCAACCTGGTCTAGGGCCATGGCCTTGGATCACACCCTTCTGTGGCCAACTTGGGAAAAGATGGTGTTCACATGCCTGTTTCTTTAAGTGAGGATGTATTATGGTACTAACTATAAAGATGTCAGGGTCTAGAAGGAACAGCCATGAAATAGGGCCGTCAGGTTTGGGGCTTAGTTCTAATTCTAGTTGTGTCACTGTGTGGCTAAGTATAATTCACTTCATCTTTCCAGCATCGATTTCTTTATATTTTTTTTTCAGGTGGACACTCTTTTCTGTATAAATTTATGGGGTAAAAGTGTAATTTTGTCACACACATAGACTGCGTTAGTGGTTGAGTCACAGCTTTTAGGGTTTCCATCACCTGAATAATGTACACTGTGCTCATTAAGTAATTTTTTAAATCATCCATCCCCTTCCCACCTTCTCACCCCTCTGAGTCTCCATTGTTTATCATCCCTTTCTCTACATTCATGTGTACATAATATTTAGCTCTCCCTTATGAGTGAGGACATGTGATATTTGGCTTTCTGTGTCTTACTTGTTTCAATTAAGACAGTGGTCTCCAGTTCCATCTATGTTGCTGCAAGAGACATGATTTTATATTTTTTTTATGGTTGAATATAGTATTCAATTGTGTATATGTACCACATTTTCTTTAGCCAATCATCCATTGATGGACATGCAGGTCGATTCCATGTCTTTGCTACTGTGAACAGTGTTGTGAGAAACTTATGAGTGCAATTATCTTTTTGATATATTGATTCCTTTCCTTTGGGTAGATACCTAGTAGTGAGACTGCTGGATCAAATGATAGTTCTTTTTACTTCTTTGAGAAATCTCTGCCAGGCATGGTGGCTCATGCCTGTAATCCCAGCACTTCAGGAGGTCGAGGCAGGTGAATTCTTTGAGCCCAGAAGTTTGAGGTTGCAGTGAGCTGTGATTGTGCCATTGCAATCCAGCCTGGGTGACAGAGTGAGATCATGTCTCAAAAAAATTTTTTTTATACTGTTTTCCATGGAGGTTGCACTAGTTTACATTCCACCAAGAGTGGGAATGTGTATTCCCTTTTCTCTGCATCTTCACTGACATTTGTTATTTTTTTAGTTTTTAGTAATAGCTATTTTGACTGGGGTATGATAATATCTCATTGTGGTTTTAGTTTGCATTTCTCTGATGATTAATGATGTTGAGTATTTTTCATATACCTGTTAGCCATTTGTATGTCTTTTGAAAAGTGTCTATTTATGTCCTTTGTCCATTTTTTAATTGGATTATCTCTTTTCTTTGTTATTGTTGAGTTCCTTGTGTATTGTGGATATTAGTCACCTGTCAGATGCACAGTTTGCAAGTATTTTCTCCCATTCTGCAGGTTATTCATTTATTCTGCTGATTACTTCTTTTGCTGAGCAGAAGCTTCTTAGATTAAGTCCCATTTGCCTATTTTTTGTTGCCTGTGCTTTTGATGTCTTAGTTATTCATTCGTTGCCTAGACCAATGTCAAGAAGAGTTTCCCTTCGTTTTCTTCTAGTATTTTTATAGTTTCAGATCTTATTTTTAAGTCTTTAATTCACCTTTAGTTGGTTTTTGTATACAGTGAGAGATAGGTGTCCAGTTTCATTCTTCTGCAAATGGCAATCCAATTTTCCCACCACCATTTGTCTTTTCCTATTGTATGTTCTTGTTGACTTTGCCAAAGATCGGTTGGCTGCAAATATGTGGCTTTATTTCTGGGTTTTCTACTCTGTTCCATTGATCTATGTATCTATTTTTATAACAGTGCCATGCTGTTTTGATTACTATAGCCTTGTAATATAATTTGATGTCAGATAGTGTGTTGCTTCCAGCTTTTTTCTTTTTGCTTTTCTTTTTGCATTGGCTATTTGGGGTCTTTTTGGTTCCATATAATTTTAGGATTGCTTTTTCTAATTCCATGAAAAGTGATGTTGGTATTTTATAGGGTTTACATTGAATCTATGGATTGCTTTGGACAGTATGGTCATTTTATTGATAGTAGTTCTTCTTATCCATGGGCATGGGATGTTTTTCCATTTATTTCTGTCATTCACAATTTCTTCAGTGTTTTGTAGTTTTCTTTGTAGAGATCTTTCACATCCTTGGTTAAATATATTCCTAGGTATTGGTTTTTTTTTTTTTTGTTGTTGTTTGTTTGTTTTTTGAGACAGAGTTTTGCTCTGTCACCCAGGCTGGAGTGCAGTGGCACAATCTTGGGTCACTACAACCTCCGCCTCCTGGGTTCAAGCAGTTTTCCAGCCTCAGCCTCCCACGTAGCTGGGATTACAGGCAAGCACCACCACACCCAGGTAATTTTTTGTATTTTTAGTAGAAATGGGATTTTGCCATGTTGCCAAGGCTGGTCTCGAACTCCTGAGCTCAGGCAATCCACCCATCTTGGCCTCCCAAAGTGCTAGGATTACAGGTATGAGCCACTGCTCCCGGCCAGGTATTTTTTTTTTTTTTTGGTAGCTATTCTAAATGGGTTTGCCTTCTTAATTTCGTTCTCAGCGAGATCATTATCAGTATATAGAAATGCTACTGATTTTCATATGTTGATTTTGTATTCTGCAACCTTCTAAAAGCATTTATCAAATTTAAGAGTTTTAGGTGAAGTTTTAAATTTTATTTTTTGGATATATCATACTATACTGTATCATTAATAAACAGGAATAATTTGACTTCATCTTTTCCAAACTGTATGCCTTTTACTTCTTTCTCTTGCTTGATTGCTCTGGCTAGGACTCTAGCACTATGATGAAGAGAGGTGGTAAAAGTGGGCATCCTTGTTTTTCTCCAGATTTTTGAGGAAATGTTTTCAACTTTTCCTCATTCAGTATAATGTTGGCTGTGAGGTTATCTTATATGGGCTTTGTTATTTTGAGATATGTTCCTTCTATGCCTAATTTGTTGAGGGTTTTTATCATGAAGGGGTGCTGAATTTTATCAAACGCTTTTCTGAATCTATTGAGATGATCATATGATTTTTGTCCTCAAATCTGTTTATGTGATGTATCATATTTATTGATTTGCATATGTTAAATCATCCTTGCATCCCTGGATAAAACCCACTTGATATTATCTTTTAGATATTATCTTTATATTATCTTTTTGATGTACCATTGAATTAGGTTTGCTAGTATTTTGTTGGGAACTTTTGAGTCTATATTTATCAGGGATATTGGTCTATAGTTTTCTTTTTTTGTTGTGTCCTTATCTGGTTTTGGTGTCAGGATAATACTGGCCTTACAGAATGTGTTAGAGAGAATTCCCTCCTTCTCTATTTTTGGAACAACTTCTTTTATCGTTTTTATTTCAAAAGGCCTTGATTATATAAACCATTTGCTTTTTACTTTGCTAAAAAGTGATCCAAGAGTTTACAATGAGTTACAATATACAAAACACCAATAACTTATTTCTTGGGGTTGCTATTTAAATACCAAAATGGTAACACACTCATGAAATGCTTTTGAACTTAAAAAGTTGGAGAAATATTTTTCTCACAAACAGAACAAACTGTCATTAATATTACATAGTGATCTTGGTTCTCAGTGGCTTTAACACAAGCTACTCGTTTGTTACAAGCATATGTAACGTGCAATTTCTCATGTGTGTGAACTAATTTTCTTTATGAGACATTTTAAATATGCAGAAAATAAATGTGCATAAAACATACCCTCATTTGGGCACTAGTCACCCAATACATATATCCAAGAACATGGTTAAGTACATAAAATACAGAAAGGAGATGCATCAGTTAAAGCTATGAAGAGGATTCCTGCAGAATTAGCATGCGGTTTCCTGTCCTTTGATTTGTCCCAGTGCTAGTTGTCTCTCCAGGAAGGTGGAAGGTGAATGATTCTCAGGTGGAAGAAGGGGCTGTACCATAGAAGTGAGTTATGTATTCATGCCAGCCCAAGGGTTGTATCTCACTATCATTGCTAAATGGTTCTCCCCACTTTCATATTAGGTGGTTTAGAGTTCTCTGCTGTTTACAATAGTGTATTAAAGATCTTGTTCATACAAAAGATAACATAGTAACTCCTATCTTAGTTACTCACTTCTTTGATTTTAGTTATTCCAGTCAGTATAAATGAACCAGGCCTGCTTCCTGATGTTGAAACCATCACTGGCATAATGGCCTGAATAGAGTGTTTCCTTATGACTGGCAACATGCTGAGATGGCAGGAGTATGGAAGATTTCCTGGCTTGACATTTCTGATCAGTTCTTCAGCTTTAGATTTTGTGCAGTCTGTATATACATTTCCTGACTTTCAAAGTCCTTATCAGATCCCACTCTACCCAAGAAAGTCTTGCCATCCTACAGTGGACTTGCAGTGGACTTAACTCTGTAGTTATGCTGAGGTCTTTCTCTCTGTGCTCCACTGTACTGTGCTGCTGCAGGTTCCTAGATAGCGACACTGACCTGCTTGGTTCTCAAGGACTTCTTCATATCACATGGCTGGAACTGATCAACTTCTCCCTGTGCCTCTTTTGGATATTTTTCTGTCCTATTCTCATGGAGATCTTGATGGCAGTAATGGCAAGAATTTGCTGTGGAAATGGCTTAGATTACTTATAATCTATAAGGCCTAGATATACAGGCATTTCTTAAAAATCACCCTCTGCAAAATCCCATGTCTGGATTATGGGATCATTAGAGAATATTCAATCTCTTCTCTCTTTATCACCAAGTTCTTTGCTAGGAGATCCTCTCTCTTTTTTATAAAATTAAATTTCCCATTATGATATATGTGACTCTATTATGTTTTGCTTAAAACCCTCTTTTTAGCTTTGCTGCTTGATCCTTCACACAGTCTCTGGCTGAAGCCCTCAGAGCGTTTTTCAGTTTATCCCTTCCATCAGAAGCCATCTGACATTTCCAAAAGCAATTCCTGGCTTCAGGGGAATACTTTTTTGAAGGTATTGATGGGTGAGTGCACAAATTCACCACTGAAAAATTCTCTGTGACTGGGAATTCCCTGCCCAGAGAAAGGGCATGGTTCTGTGTTTTCTTTGGATGAGAAGATAAGTTTAAATATTTGGGAATAAGGATTCCCTGCTCATCCTTCACTAGTGACAAATCTCATTAAAGCTGTAGTGTATTAGGTGACTTATCGGGACCCTGAGTGACCTACTGAAATTGTGCATTATAATAGAACCCTTGTCCTTACACTTCTTAGCATCATACTCAAGTTTCTGAGACCTAAAGAAAAAATAAGAAAATGTTAAGTGGAATAAGGAAGTGTATTTTTCCTTGTAGAAGGCTAATGGATAGGTCATTAAACAGGTTATGAGAATTACAGTAACTCAAAATTTAAATGGGTAATAATTACTGCATACTCTTATAGCAGTATTATCAGCAAAAATCCATCAAGATAAACTTTCTTTCTCAAGTTCAATATTAGTCTTCCACGATTTATTTAATTTTTCTATGTCTTCCTTCACTTGATCCAAATAGTGGCTTAAAAAATTCTTGAGAGAAACACTCCACATACTAGGAATATAGAAGAGAACTTCCTCAACCTGATAAGGGATGGTGTATTAGTCCATTTTCACGCTGTTTATAAAGACATACCTGAGACTGGGCAATTTACAAAAGAGAGAAGTTTAATTGGACTTACAATTCCACGTGGCTGGGGAAGCCTCACAATCATGGCAGAAGGCAAGGAGGAGCAAGTCATGCCTTACATGGATGGCAGCAGGCAAAGAGAGAATGCTTGTGCAGGGGAACTCCTCTTTTTAAAACAATCAGATCTCATGAGACTTATTCACTATCACGAGAACAGCACGGGAAAGATTTGCTCCCATGATTCAATTACCTCCCACTGGGTCCCTCCAACAACACGAGAATTCAAGATGAGATTTTGGTGGGGACACAGCCAAACCATATAAGATATCTATGAAAAGCTGACAGCTAACATCACACTTAATGATTAAAGACTGAATGCTTTTCTTCTAAGATCAGGAACAAGGCAAGGATCTGCTCTTATAACATCTATTCAACATTGTGTTGTAGGTTCTATCTAGGGCAATTAAGCAAGAAAAATAAAAGCATATAGATTGGAAAAGATGAACTAAATTTATCTTTATTTGAAGGTGACATGATTTTGTACATAAAAAACACTAGGGAACTCACTAAAAAACTATTAGAACCAATAAACAAGTTTGGCAAGGTTGCAGGATACAAAAATCTACAAAAATCAACTGTATTTCTGTACAGCAGTAATGAGAAAGGAGAAAATGGTTTTAGTCCGTTTTGTGCTGCTATAATAGAATACTTGAGACTGGGTAATTTATAAAGAAAATACATTTATTTGGCTTATGGTTCTGGAGGCTGGAAGTCCAAGAGCATGATATGGTATCTGACAAGGGCCTCTATACTGCCTCATCCCATGGTGGAGGGCAGAAAGGTAAGACAGGGCAAGACAGCAAGACAGCAAGAGAGGCCCAAACTTGCTTTTATAACAAGGCCACTCTTGTGATAACTAAATCACTCATATGACAACGTCTCTAACCCTTCATGAGCTCAGAGTCCTCATGATCTAATCACTGCTTAACACTGCTGTATTGGGGATTAAGTTTCTAATAAAGGAAATTTGGGGAACACATTTAAATCATAGCAAAAATTAAGAAAGCAATTCAATTTAGAATAGTATCAGAAAGAATAGATTACTTAAAAATAAGTTTAACAAAAGAAGTATAAAACTTCTTCTCTGAGAACTATGAAATACTGTTGGATAAAGTTAAAGAAGATCCAAATAAGTGGAAAAGCACCACATGTTCATAGATCAGATGACTTAATGTTGTTAAGATGTTAATATTCCCCAAATTGATCTTCAGGTTCAATGCCATTCTTATCAAAATCTTGGCTGGCTTCTTTTCAGGAACTGACAAGCTCATTCTAAAACTCATATGAAAGTTCAAGGGACCTGGAATAGCGAAAACGATCTTGAAAAAGGAAAACAAAGTTGGAGGAGTCATGCTACTGGATTGTAAAACGTTCTTCAAAGCTGCAGTAATCAAGACGGTGTGATATTGGAATAAAGATAGACATATAGGCTAATGGAATAAAATTGAGAATTCAGAAATAAACTCTCACAATTGTAGTCAACTGATTTTCAGCAAGGCTGCCAGAATCATTCAGCGGGTAAGGAATAGTCTTTCAACAAACGATGCTGTGACAACTGGTAGCCACATGCAAAAGAATGAAGTTGGGGCCAGGCATGGTGGCTCAGGCCTGTAATCCCAGCACTTTGGGAGGCCCAGACTGGTGGATCATCTGAGGTCAGGAGTTCGAGACCAGCCTGGACAACATGGTGAAACCTGTCTCTACTAAAAATACAAAAAGATTAGCCAGGCGTGGTGGTGGGCACTTGTAATCCCAGCTACTTGGGAAGCTGAGGCAGGAGAATTGCTTGAACCCAGGAGGCGGAGGTTGCAGTGAGCTGAGATCGTGCCATTGCACTCCAGCCTGGGTGATAAGAGCAAAACTCTGTCAAAAAGAAAAGAAAAGAAAAAAAAGAATGTTGGACTCCTACATCACACTTCACACCATACACAAAAATTAACTCAAGGCCAGGCGTGGTAGCTCGTGCCTATAATCCCAGCACTTTGGGAGGCCAACACAGGTGAATCACGAGGTCAAGAGATGGAGATCATTCTGGCCAACATGATGAAACCCCATCTACTAAAAATACAAAAATTAGCTGGGCGCGGTGGCACACACCTGTAGTCCCAGCTACTTGGGAGGCTGAGGCAGGAGAATCACTTGAACCTGGGAGGTGGAGGTTGCAGTGAGCTGAGACCGTGCCACTGCACTCTGGTCTGGTGACACAGCGAGACTATGTCTCAAAAAAAAAAAAAAAAAAAACAAATTAACTAAAAATGTATCAAAGACCTAAATGTAAGAGCCAAAACTATGTCTTTTTTTTTTTTTTTTAACAGAGTTTCGCTCCTATTGCCCAGGCTGGAGTGCAATGGTGCGATCTTGGCTCACCACAACCTCTGCCTCCTGGGTTCAAGCCAATCTCCTGCCTCAGCCTCCTGAGTAGCTGGGATTACAGGCATGCACCACCACACCTGGCTAATTTTGTATTTTTAGTAGAGACGGGGTTTCTCCATGTTGGTCAGGCTGGTCTCGAACTCCTGACCTCAGGTGATCAGCCTGCCTCGGCCTCCCAAAGTGCTGGGTAAATTCTCAGAAGAAAACATAGGTGTAAATGTTTATGACATTGGATTAGGCAATGGTTTCTTAGTTGTGACACCAAAAGCACAAGCAACAGAAGAAAAAAAATAGATAAACTGGACATCATCAAAATTAAAAGCTTTTGTGCTTCAAAAGGACACTACCAAGAAAGTGAAAAGACAGCCCATAGGATGGGAGAACATTCTTGCAAATCAAGTATCTGATAAGAAACTTGTAGCTAGGATATTTAAAAAACCCTTTTACAACTGCATGATAAAAAGACAATCCAGTTTAAAATGGTAAAGAATCTGAATAGACAGTTCCACAAATAGCCAAGAAGCACAAGAAAAGATGCTAATTATCGTTAGGGAAATGCAAATCAAAGCCATAAGGTACCATCTCACACCCACTAGGATGGCTATAATAAAAAAGATAACAATAAATGTTGTCAGGGTGTGGAGAAATTGGAACCCTCAAACACTGATGGTGGGAATGTAAAATGATACAGCCTTTTAGGAAAACAGTCTGGCAGTTCATCGAAAAGTTAAACATACCATATAATGCAGCAATTTCACTAAGTAAATACATAAGAGAAATTAAAACCCATGTCCACACAAAAACTTGTACACAAATGTTTATGGCAGCATTAGTCATAATAGTCAGAAAGTGGAAACAACATAAATGTTCATCAACTGAGAATGAATATATAAAATGTGGCATATCCATGCAATAGTATATTATTTGCAATAAAAGGGAATGAAGTACAGACACTTGATACAGCAGAGACGAATCTTTAAAATATTATGTTAAGTGAAAGGACGAGACACAAAAAAACAGAATAGGCAAATCTGTAGAGACAGAAGTAGACTAGTGTTGGTGATGATGGCACTGGGGGATGATGGCTATGGGTATGGCGTTTTTTCGGGGGGTAATTAAAATGTTCTAAATTGTGACGGTTGCGCAACTCTGTGAAGATCTTAAATGCCATTGAAGTGAATATCTTAAATGGGTGAATTGTATAATAAGTAAATTATCCCTCAATAAAGTTGTTAAAAATGTTGTTACTACACATGATCAAAGAGTATGTCTGTGACAGCTAACGTGGCATTTTTAACATTTTCAAGTAACTCTTGCTTAATCTGTATGACATAGATATCTTTCTTACTTAGCAAGCAGTTGTGCCAAGCATCAACGAGACTCTTTTGGGGAATTTTCTTCCATGGGATATTCTGCTTAAATAAATAGTCAGTACACGGCAGAATTAACAACAAGGACTTAACACTGCGTTCATACATCTGGGGTTTACCAAATTGGGAAAAGCTTGCAATTGTTGCTCTAAGTGAGATTCATCAAAATTCTGGTTTCTCTATGGTTTTCAACGGAGAAAACCAGCTGTCACAGAAACTGCCTTCTTTGTGAAGTGGAGGAAACCTGGATTGAAACACCAGTCCTGCCAACACTTGAGTTTCCAGTGGATTTAGCCTTGGAAACCAAGATGCTTCAGGGAACGATGTATGACCTCATCTCTCTGATAGCTTTGAAAACAGTTTCTCCTTATGTATATTTAATCACCTTAAAACAGTGGTTCTCAAAGTATGTTTGCAAAATCCCAGCATTAGCATCACGTGGTAACTTCTTAGAAATGCAGGTTCTTGGTCTTTAGCCCAGACCTACTGAATCAGAAACTGGGGGATGGGCCCCAGGAGTCTGTTTTAACAAGACCCCCAAATGATTCTGATGGACACCAAAATTTGAGAACACTGGTATAGAGAACTTGTCTTAGCTTCATTCTGTGGTGATGAATTATTCTCTATCAAGCAAGCTTTATTCATCTCTGAATTATGGTAGTTTTTTTTCTCTTTCTAGTTCAAATTCCTAATAACCTTTTCTGAGAAGTTGATGCTATTGATGCCAAAGAAAGAGTTATTGGGATGACAAGCATTCTATTTCCTGTTGCAGTTCTAATGAGCTTATACCATGTGGCTTACTAAGAGTTTTTGAAATGAAATTTTATCTTTAGGTCTAAACACACTATTTATGAAGAAGGCTTGGTTTTCGTGTAAAACTACAGTTTCCCACAGAAGCCGTTTTGCTGGACTATCCTCCTTCTTCCAATAGAGCAGTTGATTGCACCATATAGAGGCACTGGACGCCCAATAACCTCCGTTTGTGAACAGACCTGGAAACAACAGTTTGGTTACCCTGAACTCTCTCATCACAGACGTCTTGTTTCTAGTCTTGTCTTAGTTCTAAGGCTTCTTTACATACTCTTTTTCTCTAGTCAGGGAATCTAGATCTTCAGTTTTGAAATGGAATTTGGATTCTTCACTCTTGAGCCCCAATTTCTTTAGCAAGTTGTTCTTTGGCATCAATAGCAGGGTAAGGATTGTTCCTAAATGCTTTGATGAGGGCTCTAATTGGTAGGAGGTGTAGCTGGGACCACACTGTCATACTTGAATCTTTTCTTCAGGTGATACTGTCCTTGGTCTTGGCTGATCCAGGTTCCTGTCTTCTCTGGAATGGGTGTCTAGCTCTTAATTTCTGAAACCTAATCTGGGTTTTGATTAGTGTTGATTTGTGAATATATGCTACCAATTGTTTGGTATTATAACCTGGGTAAGGTTTTTGGTTGACGGCATTGATAAGAATTTTCGATGAAACCTCTGTGAATTTGGTATGACAGTGTCTACTGTTTGTAGCTTTGGTCACATGTGGACAGCTATCCTATACATGTTGCAAGAGAGTTTAGGTGTTTAAGGATGTGACTAAGAGTCAAAATATCTTTTTACTATGGAAAATTTCAAGTACATATAAAATGAGAGAATAGTGAAATTGATGCTTCACCCACCTTCAACATTTTTTAGTACAAGGACAATCTTATTTGATTAACGCCCCTACCCACTCCCTCAGCCTCTAGGATTATTTTAAAGTAAATCTAATGCATCATATGATCTTATCCTTTAGTAATTCAATATGTTTCTACAAGACAGAGACTCTTTAAAAAAGTATAACCACATAGGCCAGGCATGGTGGCTCACACCTGTAATCCCAGCACTTTGGGAGGCCAAGGTGGGAGGAATACCTGAGCTCAGGAGTTCAAGACCAGCCTGGGTAACATGGCGAAACCCCATTTCTACAAAAAGAATACAAAAATTAGCTGGGCGTGGTGGTACATGTCTGTGGTCCCAGCTACTTGGGAGGCTGAAGTGGGAGGATCCTTTGAGCAGAGGTTGCAGTGAGTGCAGATCATACCACTGCACTCCAGCCCAGGCAACAGAGAGAGACTCCATCCCCGCACCCCCCCCCAAAAAACACCAAACCAACGAAACAAACAAACAAGAAAACCATAATCACAGTACCACAATTACATCTAAAAAATTAACAATAATTCCTTAATATTATCAAATATGTAGTGTTCACATTTCCCTGAATAAATTATAAATGTACGTGAGCATATGTTTAAATAATAGTATGTTATTGTGTATATTTAACAGTATGTAATTATGTATATTTAGTATGTTAAGTTAGGATCTAAATAAAGCTTATACATAGAGATTATTTTGTCTTCTAAGTCTCTTCTAATCTATAAACTTCATCGTCTCCTATTTACCTTTGAAAAACAAACAAACCAAATGTGTTGTTAAAGAAATTAGATTTTATGTCTTGTAAAAATTTTCATAGTCTATAATTTTCTAGCTTCAATGTCTTTATTTTGAAAATTCCTTTTTTTGACTTATGGCATCTAGTCATCCTCTCATGTTTCCACCATTCAACCTGGTAGCTATTGTCCATATTCACTGGAGACTTTCCACCTGCATCAAAGCCAGCCTTCCTTTCTATTACATGTTTGTTCCATTGAACAAAGTGTTACTGATTTATCTACTGCATCCCAGGCACCATATGAGGTGACACAACCCAGGTTCAGGGTTCATGTGGACATCCACCAGCCTAATCTTGCAGTTCCTTGGCCTCTAACTCCAGTGCACATCCTCTTATCTCTTTCACAGTCACCCACACCCATGGTCAACCTCAGAACATTGTCATCACTTGGAACTGTTCTCCATTAGAAATTTTAAGCTCAATTTTGATTATAACCTCTCCCATCCTTCCAGTTGTGCCACATCCCTAGTCTAACTACATCACTTCTCAAAGAAATTTCTACCTACTTGTTGTTCCTTTTCTTCCAATCTATAAGCCCTTTCTATATCTCTCCTTTTTCCTATAACTACTCTTATCAACACTCTCAATGGTCTTGCATTCTCTATTCTTTTATTATAATCAACTGTATTTAAGGTCAACCACATAACTTATTTTCTGTGTTCCTACAGAGTGACATAGTTTGAATATTTGTCCCCTCCAAATCTCATGTTGAAATGTGATTCCCAATATTGGAGGTGGGGCCTAATGGGAGGTGTTTGGGTCATGGAGGTGGATCCCTCATGAATGGCTTGGTGCTCTCCCCACAGAAATAAGTGAGTTCTCACTCTATTAGTTCATATAAGAGCTAGTTGTTTAAAAGAATCTGGTGCCTCTCTCCCCTCTTTCTTGCTCTATCTCACACCATGTGACATGTTTGCTCCCCCTTTGCCTTTCACCATATGTAAAAGCTTCCTGAGGCCTCACCAGAAGCCAAGAAGATGTTGCTGCCATACTTGTACAGCTTGCAGAACTGTGAGCCCAATGGACTTCCTTTCTTTATAAATTATCCAGCCTCAGGTATTTCTAAATAGCAATGCAAAATGGACCAGTACAGAAAATTGGTACTGAGGAATGGGGCATTGCTACAAAGGTACCAGAAAATGTGGAAGCAGCTTTGAACTGAGTAATGAGAAGAGGCTGGAAGAGTTTGGAGGGCTCAGAAGACAGGAACATGAGGGAAAGTTTGGGACTTCTTAGAGACTGTCTAAGTTGTGACCAAATGCTGACAGAAATATGAGCAGTGAAAGCCAGGCTGATGAAGTCTCAGATGGAAATAAGGAACTTTCTGGGAACTGGAACAAAGGCCACCCTTGTTATGCCTTAGCAAAGGACTTGGCTGTATTGTGTCCATGCGCTAGAGGTTTGTGGAAGGTTGAATTTAAGAGTGATGACCTAGGTTATCTGGTGGAAGAAATTTCAAATTTTTCATAATCTAATTTTTTCACCACAAAGTGGTCAATAAGTGCCATAGCTCCTTCTAACAGCCTACAATCAGATATGGAAGGAAAGAAATGACTTAAAGTTGCGACTTATAATTAAAAGGGAAATTGAGGGTAAAAATTTGGAAAATTTGTAGCCTGCTTACGTGGTAGGGAAGGAAAGAGCATTTTCAGGAGAGGATTCTAAGAGGCCTGCAGAACAACCACTTGCTAGAGAGATTTGCATGACTAAATTGGAGCCAGGTGCTACCATTCAAGGCAAGGGGAAAAAAGACTTCAAAGGCATTTCAGAAATCTTCCAGGTAGTCCCTTCCATTGTAGGTCCAGAGCCCTGGGAGGCAAGAATAGTTTCAGTAGACAAGCCTTGGGCGTCGCTGTCCTGAGCCACCTATGGAAGCTGCTCCCCAAATCCCAATATCTCCAACTCTACCCTTGGCTCAGAGGGCTCCAGGCACAGCTTGGGCTGCTACTCTGGAGGGCACAATTCATAAGCCTTGGTGGCTTCCATGTGATGTTAAGTCTGCAGCTGGGCAGAATGCAAGAGTGAAGGAGGCTTGGCAGCTTCCACCTAGATTTCAGATGTATTGGAAAGCCTGGGTGCCCAGGAAGAAGCCTGCTGTAGGGGTGGGATCCCCATAGAGAGACCCTACTAGAGTAGTGCCAAGGGAAAATGTGGGGTTAGAGCCCCACACAGAGTCCCTACTGGGGTGTTGCCTAGTGGAGCTGTGAGAATGGTAGAGATACTGGCAGTGCGCACCCTCAGTCTGGGAAAGCCATAAGCATTCAACTACAACCCAGTAGGGCAGTCAACATGGACAGCTGCCCAAAAGGCCATGGAGACAGGGCTTACTAAGGCCTTGGGAGCCCACACTTTGCACCAGTGTGCTCAGGATGCAGGACATGGTGTCAAGGATTATTCTGGAGCTTTAAGATTTAGTGTCTTCCCTACTGGGTTTCAGACTTGCATGGAGCCGGTTGCCCTTTCCTTTTGGCTGATTTCTCCCTTTTGGAATAGGAATGTTTACCCAATGCCCAAACCACCATTGTGTCTTGGAGGTAAATAACTTGTTTTTGATCTCATGGGTTCATAAGTGGAAGGAACTTGCCTTGGGTCTTAGATGAGATATTGGACTTTGAAACTTTGAGTTAGCACTGGGATGAGTTAAGGCTTTTGAGGACTGTTGGGAAGGCATGATTGTATTTTGTAATATGAGAAGGACATGAGAGTTTGGGGGCCAGGAGTGGAATAATATAGTTTGGATGTTTGTCCCCTCCAAATCTCATGTTGAAATGTGATCCCCAATATTGAAGGTAGGGCCTAGTGGGAGGTGTTTGAGTTATGGAGGTGGATCCCTCATAAATTGCTTGGTGCTCTCTCCATAGAAATGAGTGAATTCTTGCTCTAGTAGCTCACATAAGAGATAGACGTTTAAAACAGTCTGGTGTCTCCCTCCCCTCTTTCTTGCTTCCTCTCTCACCGTGTGATGTGCCTGCTCCCCCTTTGCCTTTCACCATATGTAAAAGCTTCCTGAAGCCTCACCAGAAGCCAAGAAAATGCTGGTGTCATGCTTGCACAGCCTGCAGAACTGTGAGCCAAATAAACCTCCTTTCTTTATAAATTACCCAGCCTCAGGCATTCCTTTATAGCAATGCAAAGCAGACTAACACACAGAGATAGCAGAAAATCCTACAACATAGCATCAACACCTCCCAAATATGCTTTCATCTTTTCCAGTTAGTTTTTTCTCCCTTTTCCCAAAGGAACAATCTCCATTTTCCTCTAATGCTTCCTGAAACTCACCAATCAAATCCTTAGCAGATAATATTATACTCTTATTAACAATAAAATTAGGAATTATATCTAAATGCATAGAAACTGGAACTGTCCTGAATGCTTCATTCATTCTGTTGATAACTTGTGCTGTGTTGAAACTTGCACCTCCTTGGCTTCCATGACACTTTTTTTCTCCTAGTGTTTTTCCTGACCCTCTGCTATTTCTTCTTATGGGCTCCTTATCCTTTCTCTCTGCCTTTTAAAAGTTGGTGGTAATCAGAGCTTCATTTTTGCCCATCTTTCCTCTTATTCTGTCTTATTCCTCTACGATCCTAACAACTCCCACAGTTTTACTTTCCAACTGAATGCTGATTCCCAAATCTCTATTTCTAATTCATATATCTCTCTACAGTTTCCTACTTCCATATGAGCTGACTTTCAAACTGCTATCCACTCTGATAGCTGTAGAATCAACAGCATCTTTCTCTCACATATTACTCCTTTCACATTTGCTTAGTTGTTGGCACAACTATCCCCTTTGGCATGCAAACAGAAACTGGGGGCCATATCAGTTGCCTCATCTCCATGCTCCCCTTCATCTCTCTACTACCTCTGTCTTAATTCAGACTGCCATAATTTCTTTCATCTTCAAACAGGTCCTGGTAACTATGGCTTTGTACCCTTCAAATGTCTCCTCTCCATTGTTGTCAAGATCTGAAGGGCCCATTATTTCCCTTCTAAAGCTTCCCAACAGACCCCATCCCTTCAACAGAGAGCACAGTACTCTAATGGCACACACCAGGGAAGGGATAACCATGGCCCTGGCTGGCTCTCTTTCATAATTCTCTATATAAAACATTATGTTCTAGTAATAACACAGAACCATGTTTCTTTTCTCTCTTTTTTTTTTTTTTTTTTTTTTGAGACGGAGTCTCACTCTGTCGCCCAGGCTGGAGTACAGTGGCGCGATCTTGGCTCACTGCAAGCTCTGCCTCCTGGGTTCATGCCATTCTCCTGCCTCAGCCTCCCGTGTAGCTGGGACTACAGGCGCTCGCCACCATGCCCGGCTAATTTTTTTTTGTATTTTTAGTAGAGACGGGGTTTCACCGTGTTAGCCAGGATGGTCTCAATCTCCTGACCTCGTGATCACCCGCCTCGTCCTCCCAAAGTGCTGGGATTACAGGCGTGAGCCACAGTGCTCGGCCCATGTTTCATTTTTTTGAGTCATCTCCCAAACTTGGCCATTGTTACTCTCAAATACATTTATAAATCATAACTGGCTAGTGAGCTTTAGTAGAAATAATTGTAACACAGTCCTTTAATTAAAAAAATGCCCTACCTTTTCTTCTTTAAAACATTTAATAAGAATTAGCTTATGGAAAGAACTCAATCCTGCACTCCACGGATCCTGGCGTGCGGCCTCCTTTTCCTGTCTCATGTGTTTCTCTTCGTGTTTCATTTTAGAATAGCCTTCCCATTCCTGTGGGTTAATATAAGTCTCAAAAGATCCTGGAAATACAATTTAAAGAAGATAATTTAATTAGATTTGTTTTGGCTTTGAAATTAAATAATGTTTGGTAATTTAAAAATATCTCTGTATTTACTATCAGTTTTAACCACTAGTATACTGTAAATACATCAGTCTCCCCTGCTACCCAACCTAATCAAAAAGTAAAGAATTAAAAATGTAATAAGAAAATAGCAGCAAACCACTTACAAAAAACAAAAACAAAACAAAATATTAGGAAGGTTAAAAATAAAAGGATGCATAGAGATACTTAAGCAAATGTGAGCAAAAATAAGATTGAAGTGATAAGGGTAATATTGAGTTAACTGGAATTCAAAGCAAACAATTAAATGGGACAAAGTAGGTTCTTATATTAATAAAAATAAATCCATAATAAAAACACAATAAAATGAACCCAGGTGTGCCAGAAAATAGCATAAAAATATGTCAAATAATCACTGTTAGAGGTAGAAGAAAAAGCAAGAAAAAAGATAAAATCAGTCTATGATAAATGAAGTAAACTGAAAATTCTGGCATATGTAATTTGAACACTATAAATAATAGCTGAATACGTTGACATATTTACATTATGCCCTAATAAATGATACATCATCCCCTGCTCCCTGGCTATAGAATATAAGAAATGGATTTGTATCTTGTATGAAAGTTAGGATCATAGTTAGTTCTTACAATGGTTATAACATGTACTAAGAATTCGCACTGACATTTCTGTAGGTACAGAATGCATATGGTATAAACCTTTCAGAAAGCCAAAATAACTAGTGTGTTCTCCAGGGAGGAAACAGGTTTCTTGGGTTGGCCATTAGGCACAATTGTTGGCTTGCATTTCAGGCTAGAAAACAACTTTCTCTAGCTTGTCTGCAGGGGCTCTCCTCTGGGGGCTTAATCATAGCAATCAGAAAGCTAGTGACACAAAAATTCAGTGACATTTCTGACCATGGCCTTGGGGTAGTGTTCATCTTTCCAAGATTTATAATTTATATATGGAATATAGACAATTACAAGGTATGAGACCACAAAGCATACCATGCCACAATACTCTTTAGTTAAAGGTGTTTGCATTATTCTGAAGACCAGGTAGCAGAACTATGTATTGCAAAAGGACTCCTTTTCCAGTGAGGTTCTCATTATTTACTGTGTAATCATTAGGACTCCAGGTAATGATGGGAGAAAATAATGCATAAAATATGCATTAGAAGATGGTATCTAATAATGCATTATTTATTTATTCATTTGGAGACAGAGTCTTGCTCTGTTGCCCAGGCAAGAGTGCAGTGGTGTGTTCTCGGCTCACTGCAACTTTTGCCTCCCAGGTTCAAGCAATTCTCCAGCCTCAGCCTCCCGAATAGCTGGGACTACAGGTGCACAACACCACACCAGGCTAATTTTTTTGTATTTTAGTAAAGATGGGGTTTCACCATGTTGGCCAGGCTGGTCTCCAACTCCGGAGCTCGGGCAATCCACCTGCCTCAGCCTCCAAAAGTGCTAGGATTACGGGCGTGAGCCACCGCACTTGGCTTAATAATGCATATTTTAAATAACCCCCAATTAATAGGACATGAAGCACTTAGAAATCATGAAAGACAAAAGATTAAGGCAATTAGGAAGTTTCTGAAGGTAAGATTGACAATGGAATTAAACATCACTTGCAAATATCTAAAGCTCACTTTTAGAATACCAGCCATCCTATCAAACTATGCACAAACCTTCGTAAGTCTGTAGCATTTCTGGAATAAACCTTGAAATCTAACACATAAAAACAGGAAAGTTTTTTTAAATTGTTGCAATTTTAGTCTCAAAGACATGGATAACACATGGTGCTTTTTATCAAAAAATTATGAGTTGTCCCTACAACTACCTTGCTTTTCAACCTCCACACCTTCCCTCTTCCTTTGCCTCTGTGTAGATGAGGCTCCATCTAGCCTTTCTGCTTTGGGTCTGTCCCTAACTGTCCATCTCTGGGTTTCTTCTATGAGTATTTTTCTTTTTGTGTTCTGTCTCTACCTCTAGCTGTCTCATTTAACTGGTGCATAATATAGCAACAATTTTTACTAGGGAGGGGACAAAAGACTAGAGGGGAATGCACTTTTCAGTAAGTTAATGCATTTATTGAACAGCTTTTTTTCCCCCAGTCTTCATTTAGAAATCCAATAAATATATTAGGATCTTAGAAATTCTGGTTAATGTAGACTTTAAACCACCACACTTGCTGGGTACACTTAGTTAAATAAATATTCATATTAGAAGTATAAGAGTAATTACCAAAAAATAAAAATAGAATTTCAAATCAGTAGAGGGGAAAATAAAGAGTGTGGATGATGCAACTGAAGAAGAAAGGAAGGAGAGGAGAAATAAAGGATATAAAGAAAGGAAGAAGAAAGAAGAGAAAAGGAAGCAAAGAAAAAGCTGGCAAGAAAAATATGCCCAAAATAAAGATGACGAATGGAAGTCCAAACAGATCAGAGTTTCTTAACTTTACTAATATCGACATTTTGGATGCTGTAGTTATTTGTTGTGGAGGGTTGTTCTGAGCACTGTAGGATGTATAGTAGCATCTCTGGTCTCTACCCACCAGAGGCCAGTAGCACCACCCCAGTTGTGGCAAACAGAAATGTCTCCAGACATTGTCAAATGGAAATCTTCCCCAGTCAAGAAGAACTGAAATAAATCAATAGCCATAATAAATATAATCAGATTAAAATTTTTCTGTTAAAGACTTTCATGTTCCTCAAAACAACAACAAAATCTGACTAAGATACACCAAAAACATAATGATGACACACAAAAAATGGAAAGTAAAGAGTGTAGAAATATATAGAGTGGGAGTACTGACTAAGAGAGGCTTGCTGTAATAATATTAATATTAGAAGATGTATTTTGAGGTTTTGGGTCAGGATGGCTGACTAGATGCAGGTATTGTGTGCTGCCTCCATGGAGAAGAGCCAGAATAGTAAGCAGATACTCACATTTCAAACAGATAATCTAGGAGTGAATGCTTGGATTCATTAGAGAAGAGACATGAAGTACCAGAACTAAGTAAGGAGAGGGTTCAAATTAGCCTGCGCAGCCAGGAACTGACTGGGCTGGGAGATGGTCCTGGATGCAGGGAAACAGTAAGAGGGAAATCCCTGGAGCTCCAAAACAGGGTTTTATGATCTTGGCTACAGGAGAAACCCTTGACCCACTAGGGCCTTGTGCCTGACATATGGAACTGCCTAAAGATTGTACAGAGACATTTCTCTAGAAAGGGAACCCACACACAATCCCACAGGAATCCGAGCCTGGTGCAGCCTCAGCTGGGTGCCATTTTGAGAACCCAGATCCTGGGGATTTACAGACACAGCTGCAGCCACTGTGCTGCTCCAGGGAGGGAGAGGGGAGAACGGGCACACTCATACACCCCCTAGAGGGTACTTGCTGCCCTGCTATGAGCTGCTGTTGAGACTGAGATATGAGTGGACCACACTTCTCACAGCTTCCTGCTAATGCTGCTTGCCTGAATGGTGCCTCACCCTCTTTAGCCCCAGGCCCAAGGTGTCCTTTTGAGAATTTAATGCTGGGCTGAGCTCCATGCTTTGCTTAGTTTGGGCTGATGTGGCTGTAGCCTCTGCTTGGCTAAGGAAGAACAGGGAGACCAGGTCATCCTACTCACATCTAGGACAATACTCACAGCTCTGTAGCAGGCTGCTGTGAGACAGATGCGAATGAAACACACTCCCCACAGCTTCTTGATCATGCTGCCTTCCTGGGCAGTGATCCGCCCTCCCTGTTTTCAGGCCCAAGGCACCATTTTGAGAATGTAGTGCTGAGCTGTGGCCCATCCTTGGCCTGAGTTTGGGCTGATGTGGCTGCTGCTGCCACCCAGCCAAGCAGGGAAAAGGGACCAAGGCTCTCCTATGTATACCTAGGACAATGCCCAATGCCTTGCTACAAGCTGCTATGAGACTGAGACTTGAGTGGACCACACTCCTCACAGCTTCTTGTCCATGCTGCTCACCTGAGAGGGGCTCCCCACTCTCTAGGTGCAAGCCCATGGCTGGCACCATTTTGAGAGGTTAGAGCCATTGTTTGGTAACCTGGCAGCAGTGGCCACAGCAAGCATTTTGGTCTTAGGTGAGATTAAAATGCTTGTTCTGGAAGGGGAGAAGGGTCCCCACAGGCAGAATTGAGCAGTGAGTGTGGAGAGTGCCCTAGTAGTAGGTGGTGGAATTACGCTCTCTCCCATCACAAGACTGGAGTGGGAGGAGAGTTGCTGGAGTTGAGGTTTTTCCCAGAGGGCAAGACTTTCAGCCAGAGACAGCTTTGCAACGTAGAACTGGTCTGCGTGGGTCATAACAGGGTGTCCCAGCTTGTTTCCTTGGTCAGTTGGGGAACAGTGCCCCACCAGCTCTGAGGAGTGGGAGGGAGGCAGACTCCACTCCCCTGGAGATCTAACCCTTGATGCAGACTGTCCCTAAAGGAGGGGAGAGTGCAGCCCACCAAAGACTCCCTTGGATAAAAGAAAATGTGAGTGCAGTGCCAGCCACTGAAGGTGGTACCACCAAAGCCTGGGAATGGACATGGTGGGGGGTCACACTTACTCCACCACCCTTCTTCTCAGCGCCCTGTCATGGATTTGGAAGTGACTCTTCACTTTGGGGCCTGGGGAACGCAGGTTGAAAGAATCTGTGTCTCAAGCTTCTCCAGCAGCTCCACCCTACTGAGGGTGAATGTGCTCTGCAGAGGTGCTTTTTGTACTTCTCTAGTGCTTCCACCCCTGCTTGTACCCATCAGTTCTTACTCTTAAGCACCATCTACTAGACTGCATCCTGAATTACACTACCAAATAAAATTACATTGCTACAACAAGCAACTTCTGAGAAAGCCACTGCATGAACCTACCTGCAACCAAGGAACCTGTACAGAGAGCTGGCACTCTGAAAGCACCTAGAAATGAAGCCAATTAATCATACACAATATACATCACAGTCATACCCCCAAGGGAAAAAATGAATAAACAAGAAGCCCCACCCAAATGATAGCAACTTAAAAAAAAAGAGAGAAGTATCAGCTCTCTCAGATGAGGAGTAACCAGTGCAGAACCCCAGCAATACAAAAAGCCAGAGTGTTTCATCACCTCCAAAGGATCCCACTAGCTCCCAAGCAATGGATCCTAACCAGAATGAAATGTCTGAAATGACAGATATAGAATTCAGAATATGATGCAAAGAAACTCAATGAGATTCAGGAGAAAGTTGAAATCCCACACAAAGAAGCCAGAAAAATGATCCAAGATATGAAAGACAACATAGCTATATTAAGAACAGGACAGAAGATATGAAAGACAACATAGCTATATTAAGAACGAGACCAACATAAGTTCTGGAATTGAAAAATTCACATCAGGAAATTCAAAATACAAATGGAAGCCTTAACAACAGACTAGACCAGGCAAAAGAAAGACTTTCAGAGCTTGAAGTCCAATCTGTCAAAATGACCCAGTCAGACAAAAGTAAAAAAGAATTAAAAAAATGAACAAAGCCTTTGAGAAATATGGGATTATGTAAAGTGACCAAACCTATGACTTACTGGCATTCACGAGAGAGAAGAGGAGAGAATAAGCAACTTGGAAAACATATTTGAGGATATAATTCAGGAAAATTTCCCCAATCTTGCTAGAGAGGTCGACACGCAAATACAAGAAATCCAGAGAACTCCTATAAGATGCTACACAAGATGATCATTCCTAAGACACACTTGGGGATGGATAGGAGGGATAGGACTAACCAAAGTCCATGTGAAAGAAAGAACTTTAAAGGCACCTAGAGAAAAGGGTCATGTTGCTTATAAAGGGAAACCTATCAGACTAACATCAGACTTTTCAGCACAAACCTTATAAGTCAGAAGAAATTGGGGGCTCATTTTTAGTATTCTTAAAGAAAATAAATGTCAGCCAAAAATTTCATATCCTGCCACGCTAAGCTTCATAAATGAAGGAGAAATAAACTGTTTCCCAAACAAGTAATCACCAAGGGAATTTTCCACCACCAGACTGGCCCTACAATACATGCTTATGGGAGTTCTCAACGTGGAAACAAAAGAATAATGCTTGCTACCATGAAAGCACATGTAAGCATATAGCCCACAGAACCCATAAAGCAACTATACAATAAAGACTACAAAGCAACTAAGCTAACAACATTATGACAGCAACAAAACCTCATATATCAATTTTAACTTTGAACATAAATGGCCTAAATGCTCAAGTTAAAATACATAGAGTATCAAATTGAATGAAAAAACAAGACTCATTCTTCTTCTATCATCCAAGAGACCCAGTCTCACATGTTATGACACCTATAGGCTCAAAGTAAAGGGATGGAGAAAGATATGTCATGCATCAGAAAACAAAAAAAGCAAGGGTTACTGTTCTTATATCAGAATTTAAAAAAGGACAAATAAGGGCATTAAATAATGATAAGGGGCTCAATTCAACAAAACATCTTAAGTGTCCTAAGATACATGTGTATCCAACATTGGAGTACCCAGATTCACAAAACAAGCACATCTAGGCTTAATGAAAGACTTTGGCAGGACAGAACAATAGTCACACAACACACAACACCCCACTGACAGCATTTGATAGATCACTGAGGCAGAAAATTGACAAATTCTGGACATAAATTCCACATGACCATTTGGACCTAATAGATATCTACAGAATACTCTACCTAACAACCACAAGACACACATTCTTCTTATCTGCATATGGAACATACTCTAAAATTGACCACATGCTTGGTCATAAAGCAAGTATCAATAAATACAAAAATATCAAAATCATACTTAGCATCTTCTGAGACAACAGTGACATAAAAATAGAAATCAATACACAGAAGATCTCTCAAAACCATAAAATTACGTGGAAACTAAACAAATTGCTCCTGAATGACTTTTGGGTAAACAATGAAATCAAGGCAGAAGTGAAAAAACTTCTTTGAAATAGATGAAAACAGACATGGAATGTATCAAAACCTCTGGGATGTAGGAAAGCAGTGTTAAAGGAAAGTTTATAGCACTAAAAAATGACATAGAGAAGTTAGAAAAGACATTGAGAAGTCAGAAAGTTCTCAAATTAACAAAGGAGTCTGTACCTAAAGGAAATAGAGAAATAAGAACAAATGAAACCCCAAACTAGCAGAATAAATAAAAGAACTATAATCAGGGCAGAAATGAAGAAAATTGAGACCTCAAAAACCATACAAAGGATCAATGAAACAAAAAGTTGGTTTCTCGAAAGGATAAACAAGATTGATAGACCATAAGCTAGATTAACAAGGAAAAAAAGAGAGAAGATCCAAATAAGCATAATCAGAAATAACAAAAGTGACATCACAAATGATCCCCCAGAAATACGAAGGATCCTCAGAGGGTACTATGATGAGCATCTCTATGCACACAAACTAGAAAAATCTAGAGAAATGGATCAATTCCTGGAAACACACAACCTCCCAAGATTGAATCAGAAAAAACAAAAAATTCTGAACAGACTAATCACGAGTAATGAAATTCAATCAGGAATAAAAACGTACCAACCAACCAACCAACGGAAAAAAAAAGCCCTGGACAACCAAATTGTACCAGATATACAAAGAAGAGCTGGTACCAATTCCACTGAAACTATTCCAAAAAATTGAGGAGGTGGGACTCCTCACTATCTCATTCTATGAAGCTAGCATCATCCTGATACAAATATCTGGCACAGACACAAAAAGAAAAGAAAACTAAAGGCCAATATCCCTGATGAAAAGACTCAAAAATCTTCAACAAAATACTAACAAACTGAATCCAGCAGCATATAAAAAAGTTAATTCATCATAATCAAGTGAGCCTTATTCCTGGGATGCAAGGATGATTCAACATATACAAATCAATAAATGTGATTCATGTCATAAACAGGACTAAAAACAAAAACTATATGATCACCTCAATAGATGAGGAAAAGCATTTGATAAAATTCAACATCCCTTTATGATAAAAATCCTCAACAAACTAGGCATCAAGGGAACATACCTCAAAATAATGAGAGCCATCAATGATAAATGCACAGCCAACATTATACTGAAAGGACAAAAGCTGGAAGCATTCCCTTGTAAGAACTGGAACAAAACATAGATGTCTACTCTCACCACTCCTATTCAATATAGTACTGGAAGTCCTAGCCAAAGCAATCAGGCAGGATAAAGAAATTTATCCAAACAGGAAAAGAGGAAGTCAAATTATCTCTCTTCACTAACAATATGATTCTGTCCCTAAAGAATCCTAAGGATTCGACCAAAAGACTCCTAGACCTGATAAATGACTTCAACAAAGTCTTATGATATAAAATGAATGTATAAAAATCAGTAGCATTTCTATATATCAATAATGTTTAAGCTGAGAAACAAATAAAGAATGCAATCCCATTTAAAAGAACCACAAAAATATTGTGGAATACATCTAACCAAGGAAGTGAACTATCTCTATAAGAGTAACTACAAAACACTGCCAAAAGAAAGGATGAAACAAATAGAAAAACATCCCACATTTATGGGTTGCAAGAATCAACATCGTTAAAATGGCTGTGCTATCCAAAGCAATCTACAGATTTAATGCTATTCCTATCAAATTACCAATGTCATTTTCCATAGAATTAGAAAAAAACTATTCTAAAATTCATAGGAAACAAAAAAATGTGCTCAAACAGCCAAGGCTATCCTAGTTAAAAAGAACAAAGCCAGAGGCATCACATTACCCAACATATAAATATACTACAAGACTACAGTAACCAAACCAACATAGTACTGGTACAAAACTAGATACATGGACCAATGGAACAGAATAGAGACCCCTGAAATAAAGCCACACACCTACAACCAACTGATCTTCAACAAAGTGAACAAAAATAATGTGGAAAGAATATTCTATTCAATAAACGAGCTGGGAAAACTGGCTAACCATATGAAGAAGAATGAAACTGGACTCCCTACTTCTCACCATATACAAAAATTAACGCAAGGTTGAAGTAAGACCTCAAACTATGAAAATCTTAGAAGAAAACATAGGAAATACTCTTCTAGACATTGGCCTAGGCAATGTATTTATGATGAAGAGTCCAAAAGCAAATGCAACAAAATAAAAAATAGACAAATGGGATTTAAACTAAAGATTTTCTGCATAGCAAAAGAAAACATTAATTGAGTGAACAGACAATGTACAGAATGGGAGAATATATTTGCAAACTATGCATCTTACAAAGAACTAATATTCAGAATCTATAAAGAACTTAAACAAATCAATAAAAGTAAATAAGCCCACTAAAAAGTGGGCAAAGAACACGAATAGACTCTTCTCTAAAGAAGACATACAAGCTGCCAACAAAAACATATGAAAAAATGCTCAATATGACTAATCATTAGAGAAATGCAAATCAAAACCACAATGAGATGCCATCTTACACCAGTCAGAATGGCTATTAAAAAGTCAAAAAAAAGTAGATTTTGGCAAAGTTGTGGAGAAAAGAGAATGCTTACATACTGTTGCTGAGAATACAAAGTAGTTTAGCCTCTGTGAAAAGCAGTTTAGGAATTTCTCAAAAAGCTGAAAATAGAACTAACGTTTGACCCACAATCCCATTACTGGGTATATACCCAAAGGAAAATAAGTCATTCTACCAAAAGACACCTGCACTCATACGTTTATTGCAGCACTATTCAGAACAGCAAAGACATGGAATCAACCTAGGTTCCCATCAACAGTGAATTGGACAAAGAAAATGTGGTACATATACACATGGAATACTATGCAACGATAGAAAGAATGATATTATGTCCTTTACAGCAACATGGATACAGCTGGAGGCCATTGTCCTAAGTGAATTAACACAGAAACAGAAAACCAAATACTATATGGTCTCACTTACAAGTGGGAGATAAACATTGGGTACACACAGACATAAAGGAGGGAACGATAGACCCTGAGGACTCTAAAAGAGGAGATGGAGGGAGGCAGCAAGGGTTGAAAACCTGCTTATTGAGTACTATGTTCACTACCTGGGCAATGAGATCATTAGAAGCCCAAACTTCCCCAGCATGCAATACACCCATGTAACAAACCAGCACATGTACTCCCTGATTCAAAAATAAAAATAAAAATAATAAATTGAAAAACAAATATATTTAAGGCAAAAAGCATTATTTGGAGTAAAAAGGGATATTATTTAATAAAAAGGAACAATTACTAAAAACTTAACTGTAAACTTATTTTTATATACTGGCATAGTTTCACAAAGTATAATGGGAAAAATTCTAAAATTACAAAGGGAAATTGCCAATCATAGTGGTATACCTTAATATAGCTCTCTTAGAATCTGACAGATCCAGTATAAATAAGAATATTAGTAAGGTAAATACCACAATTAGTAAGTTTGAGCTAAAGGTCACATATGGAAACTTGCATTCAAGAAATGACATGCATGGAATATTTTATATAAACAAAACATGCACCAGGCAGCAAAGGAAGTGTATATAATTCCAAAGAGTCAATTTCATGAAAACCATGAGTATAATTTCCATAATGTAATTAAATTATGAACAAGAAAAAGATGGTCCCCTAAATCCTAAAATGGTTTTGAACTAAAAAGTGTAGTTTTACTCGGCACTTTGGGAGTCCGAGGAGGGCGGATCACAAGGTCAGGAGATGGAGACCATCCTGGCTAACATGGTGAAACCCCGTCTCTACTAAAAATACAAAAAATTAGCCGGGCGTGGTGGTGGGCACCTGTAGTCCCAGCTACTAGGGAGGCTGAGGCTGGAGAATGGCGTGAACCCGGGAGGCAGAGCTTGCAGTGAGGCGAGATGGCGCCACTGCACTCCAGCCTGGGTGACAGAGGGAGGCTCTGTCTCAAAAAAAAAAAAAAAGTGTAGTTTTAGAATTGAAAGGGCTATATATTAAAACTTGTAGGGAAAACTGAATACAGAATGCTATAATTCAGAGTAGTTGTTACCTCTGAGGAAGAGCGAAGCGAGAGAGAATAAGGGGATTCTGGGATGCTGGTACTGTTCTATTTCTTGATCTCGGTGATGGCTCATAAATAAATCTACACAGTTTGTGATAGTTAATCAAACTATATAATTTTGATTTATGCATTTTTCTGGATTTATGTTATCCTTCAATTAAAAAGTAAAAAAAAAAAACCTATGGATATAGCTAAAGCAATACACAAATGTATATTTATATTCTCAAATATATTCATAAAATATATGTATGTGTGTGTGTATATATATATATAAAGTAAACATGAAATATTAAAAATTCATGGGCCAAGCATTTGACTCAAGAAATTGTGAAAACAAATAATTTACAGTTTCTTAGAAATGAAGGAAGTTCCTAGTGAAAAATATTGACATTGCAGAAGAGGTTAAAGAAAACATTAAGATTAGGATTCAAGAGCCTGTTTATAAGCCTCCTCAGCAGGTTCTTTTTGTCACATTACCTAAGCGTATGGAAATAGGATGTGACAATATATTTTGGGTAAGTCTGTGAAAAACTGGAAATGATTCTTCCAAGTCACAACATGCGAACCATGTAGCAGTAGATAGCCAGGGAGCCTCAGGCTTAGGTGGGCGTTCCTGTTTGGAGACAGAAAATGAATAATAATTCACAAAGGCAATCACAAAATATACTTTCACTTTGTCCAAGTGAAAAATCAAGCTCTAATAGTATGTTAAAATAACCATTTTCCTAGGATAAGTAGTACAATATGGTGAAATAGAAATGGTGTTGGATCAATTCTAATTGTGGACCTTTGCACAGAAGTACAGCTGCTAAAAACTTTTCAGATTGACATTTACAGAAAACAAAGTGGATCAATTAAATCTGCTACTTTCAGCCTGTTTTCCAACACCCAACACTGATCTTTCCCCACTTGCCAAATATTCCTATGGTTAATAATTTTTCTCTAGAGAACTAGTCTCCCAATCAGATTCCCAGATGTTCTCACCCCTAGGAGACAGAGAAAGCTGAGTATGGAGCAGTATCAGTAGCAAGACAAATGGCAACCTTATTCTAGCTGTGGTAAGTGTTTGTCTAATTATTTTAGATATTCTTAGAAACTTCTGGGAGAAGTGTTATGCCATCTGGCAATATTCCGTGAAGAACTTACATGTGGGCAAACAGTTTTAAAAGAGACAGAAAAATAGCTGTGACTGTAAGACTGAAACTAGTTCTTTGAAATTTCCTGAATATTTGCCTGAGGTTCCTTACTATAATTAAAAACAGGTTTATTGGGATACAATTTATATATTAAGCAATTCATTCATTTGAAGTATATAATCTAATGATTTCAGTATATTCACAGATATGTACAACCACCATCACAACTTAGAACATTTAATTTCCTCAAAAAGATACCGTGTACCCACTTTAATGGGATTAAACTCCCCTTTAATCCCATCCCTTGAGCCCTAAGCAACTGCTAAACTACTTACTGTCTCTATATATTTGCCTATTATGGACACTTCATCTAAATCAAATTATATAATATGTGGGCTTTTGTGATGGACTTCTTAGCTTAGTGTTTTCAAGGTTCATCCATGTTGTAGCACGTTATCAGTACTTCATTCTTTCTTATGGTTGAATAATATTCCATTGTATAAATATACCACATTTTATTTGTCTATCAGTTGAAGGACATTTGGGCTGTTTCCACCTTTTGACTAGTATAAACAATGCTGTTATGAATATTCGTGTCCAGCTTTTTGTGCAGACATACGTTTAACCAGTAAGCATAATGGAAATATTCCAAAAAATGAAGGAACCCCAAATCTGAAACACTTCTGGGCCCAGGCGTTTTGAATAAGGAATACTCAATCTGTAATGTATTGTAGCAACTCTGAGCATGCACCCTTTCCCCAAAGGTTTCTTATTGTTACTTGCTTATTTCTTTAATAACTGACTGGATTATTTTAGTGGAGTCTCCCCACATCCCCTGCACAGCATTAAGTCTCTAATGTTGCTCCTCAAGGGGTGCAGCCTTAGGAATGCCCACAGTTACCCCAGGATGATCATAGCTTTTTCAGGGCTCTTTTTGATAGTTTCTTTCCCTGACTGCATCTAGCTGTTAAGCACCACTAATTGTGGGCTGATTGCTCTAATGTTTTTAACAATGCTCTTGGGGATATAAATTTCTCCTCAGACTAAAACATTCAAATTTGGGACCCTTTGAAGGAGTTGCTGAGGTCAGTGTTTGGGTTTTCTTCTGGTCTTTGGCAGGCTTCAGTGTCTTCTCCTAAGTTATCTCTGGCAAACCAGCTGGCTTATAATGTTGTCTCTCTGTCCAGTAATTCCATCAACCTCCTTTCAATTGCTTTTCACTACAACCCTTTATTGTTTTAGAGAGCATCATTAGGCTTAAACTTTTCCATAGTGTGTTGGAAATGAAGTCAGTTACTCTGTGAGGAGATAAGGAACTATCTGTTTTATAGGTTGCTTCTCCCACTCAGGCAAAACCTCCAAGCCAGGGGCATGACAATGTTGCACTTTTCGCAGAGGGATATTCCAGCTCTAGGAGCTGAGTACGCTACGCCATGGATGGGAAGACAGTAGCTTCAGGTCTCCTCAGCTTGCCTCTGCCATTGAGGAATTACTGTCTTAGGAGCTGGGACAACAGTGATGCTGCACCAAACGTGGAGTCTCAGTCTCCCCAGTGCAGGCTGGGTGGAAGAAGGCAGCCCCACCTTTTGGCTACACTCAACTGGAACTTATCTTCAGCAGTAGGTAGCTGTGGGCAGGACGAGAAATGCTGCTGTCCTGTCCTTCTCAGGAATATGGCCCTTTAACTGGCAGTGGGAGTAGGCAGGAGCCCCTGTGCTCTTAGCTGCATCAGTCTTGAGTACAGTTCCTATCTCACTAAGCTGGGACCAGGAAGGGAGGGAGTGGGTCTAGGTTCAAAGACCACAAGACTCTTGCTGTCCTTACTGAGCCTCTAGTAAATTCTCTCAAATAAGTGTTTATTCATTTGCTATATGTGCCTGGGACCATTTCCAGATGCTTTAAATGATCCTTATAGAATTTTCAACAGTTTTGCTGGGGAGCCAGTATGTGAAGATCCTCACACTGTCATGCTGGAAGTGGCATTTCCCTGTGTTACATCTTGATCCTAGATAAATCTCTCAAAGACTCTTAGATTAGTTAATGTTCATAGGCATTTATAAATATCTAATAAACAATTCTGAGTGGTTTTGCTGCATTTTTATCTCTAATAATAATGTGTAAAACAAATCACTGGTCTGCACAAATTTTAATGAATTTTCCAGGAAATAGATTTCATGTAAAGTTTTCTGGTTATGCTATTATTACGTACTAGCATCATTTTTTGGATTCCTAGCACTAAGAGAAAATGCTTTAAAAAAAGCTTGTCCAACCCATGGCCCACAGGCCACATGCAGCCTAGGATGGTTTTGAATGTGGCCCAACGCAAATTCGTAAACTTTCTTAAAACATTATGAGATTTTTTTTCGCGATTTTTTTTTTAAGCTTATCAGCTGTCATTAGTGTTAGTGCATTTTGAGTGTGGCCCAAGACAATTCTTCTTCCAATGTGGCCCAGGGAAGCCAAAAGATTGGACACCCCTGTTTAAAATATCATCATTTAAAAACATTAGTTGTATGGACTGAATATAGCCAATGAGAATAGCCTGGAGACCTCAATTTGCAGAAATCCATGTACCTTGTCCACATGTAATAGAAACCTGCAGATGCTTGAGGCTTTGTGTATTGGTTCTAGTTGTTTTCTGTTTGTCCCTAAACTCTAACTGTTGTGGTTCAATCCTGGAAATGCCTACTTCTGCTCACACCAGCCAGTCTCCAGCTGCAGATCCCAGCATCTCCCCCCACCTTTTGTTGTTGTTGCCACCTTCTAGAAATCTATGTTTTGCTTATTTGGATTTTCTTTATCTAGTGCATCCAGTCAACTCCAGATTCCATGGGGCATGTATCTCCTTCCTCTCTCTCCTCCCATCCTGGACACTCATCTTTTATTCTTTCTAGGTCTCTTTCAGGGCCCTTTTGCTGCACCATCTCCTTGCATAATGACATAATCTTGTCATAGGTGTTTGGAACTCACTGCACATTTTTCCACAGAAAAAGTTTTATGCATGGAAGTTGGCTTTTGAGGTTATTCCAGAAAATTTAATTTAGATCATAATGAATGTAGCAAAAAACAATGTAGCACTTATGAAAAAAATAGAAAATACTAGTGTCAAAATATTAAATGAAGTGACCATATAAAATACACCCTAAATACATTTCTAAAAAAAATTATTAGTCAAGAATCATTCCAATTTCCTCATGGTAGAGGAAAAGACAGTTTAATTAAAAATAATTCAGAGAGGTTTCTGACGATGGTAATTTTAAATTTTGAGTTTGATGATATTTAAAACATATTTTAAACTTTTCAAGATATGCTGTTCATGAGAAGTAGGTGGTGCTGGAATGGACATGGGCTTTGGGAGCTTAGAACACAGGTTTGAATCAGACTGTGTCATGCATTAGTGTGATTTTTGGAAAGCTCTTTAACCTCTTTGAGTTTCTGTGTGAGAAAACTGTAAGCAGAGCTGTTGATAAGGCTGCAGTGAGGAAGGAAGGGCGAAAACACACAGGGCAGGGCCTGGCTAAGTGATTGGCTAACAGTCAGCAGCAGAGTGAACTGGTTAAGAGAGCAGGCTTTACAGACTGCAAGTGTTCAAATCCTGGTTCCAGGTCCTGTTAAGTGTGTGATCAGGACAAGTTACTTAACCTTTCTGTGCCTAACTATCTTATCATAGACTAGACATACAAATTGGGAACTTACCTAAGAAGAATACTGAGAGGAATAAGGGAGTTGATATACATAAAACACATAGCAAGCTCTCTGTGAATATGTACTGTGATTATGAGGATAAGACACATTAAGAGAGGAGTCACAGAATATGTGTGTGTGCAAGATGGATGGGGGTCAGGGAGCAGGAACATCTGGTGGAGAGATCTTGTCTCGGCTTTTTCTGGGAGCATGGGGTGCTGAGAGTCAAATAAAAGCATCGGGTTCAACCTCCTAGTGATACACTGGGGTTCAAATACTGGCAAACAGGTGCAGATGTCAGGTCTGCAGGGGCCAAGGACAGGACTTGAGATTTGCAGAGTTGGACAGAGCCAAGAGTTTGGAGTGGAGCAGAGATCAAATTTTAGGCAAGGTTTGGGGGCTCACCTCTGTGGGCCACTAGCTTTGTGGTATGTGTGTGGGTTAAGCCAGTTTAAGGGACTGGAGCAAGCAGGACAAGCAGATGAACATGAAGAAGGGAACTGTAGCAGAACTCGTATTACAGTATTACAGAAGGTGACAATCAAGTCATTTTGTCACTTCCCATGCTTTATAACGAGATATATCTCCAGGCAAGAGAGGGTCATGGTTTAAAAAAAAAAATATTGCTAAATCTGTGAATTACAACTTTTATTGGATTTTCACTCTTTACATTTGTAAGAGGGTCAGCTTTGCAAAACATGTTCACTTCTACTAGCTCGTTGGTTACTCCCAACATTCCTTTTCTATAGGTGAGGACAATACTCCATACGGAGGTTAAATGATACATTATACAGCTAGTTGGAGGCAGAGCTGAGTTAAAACATGGGCCTCCTGACTTCAATACCCCTCCACTGGGCCACACAGCCAAATGTATGGCCTTCAGTCACCAGAGTCACCACAGAGCACTGGTAGGTGCTTGTGGGCTCTATCTAGAATAACGATCATAGTATTATTCTGTTTTCATGCTGCTGATGAAGACATAGCTGAGAATGGGCAATTTATAAAGAAAAAGAGGTTTAATGAACTCACAGTTCCATGTGGCTAGGGAGGCCTCACAATCATGGCAGAAGGCAAAAGGCACAACTTACATGGCAGCAGATAGGTGAGAATGAAAATGAAGTGAAAGGGGTTTCCCCTTATAAACCATCAGGTCTCATGAGACTTATTCACTACCACGAGAACAGTATGGGGGAAACTGCCCCTGTGATTCAGTAATCTCCCACCAGGTCCATCCTACAGCACATGGGAATTATGGTAGCTACAATTCAAAATGAGATTTGAGTGGGGAGACAGCCAAACCATATCAATCATCATCTAAATGGGAATCAGGTACCTTTTCCAATCCTGCAGAACCTCGGAGAAAGAAATTCCATTCAGCATCATTTAGGGTTCCTTGCTGACGCATCATCTCAACACAGAGCATAAAGCTGTAGATGAGTTTATGTTGCTCAAAAAGTCCTCTTGAAACATTGACATAAGCAGTTAGGAGAGTTTTTTCTAGTAGTATGTCCAGACGCTGTTGTAGATTTTCTGTCTTTACAGAAGTTTCAATAGTGGTATTGAACAACTGTGTGAAAGAGAGCTCTATCAATGTCTCTGATTTAATTCATTCTCTGCAGAGAACAAAAAATCTCTATCTCCCTTGTTCACATTCAGTGAGTAAATGGCAGCATGGGAGATGAATACAGTAAGTCCTCAATGTGCCCAATAGGTTCTTGGAAACTGAGACTTTAAGTGAAATGATGCACAGCAGGTCTCTTTGAATTATGAACAACCTTGCATTCAAAGTCATTTTGCTACTACATTGATGAGACCAAAAAAATTGGTTTCGTTATATGTCGTTTGGCCTAACAAAGCCACAGTTTCCAAGAACCCATCCACAACAGTAAGTGAGGACTTACTGTACTATAGAAAAGTCTAGAATTTATCCCAAAGTGATACGTGATATTTGTTTTCTACATTCCCCTTTCTCTCCTATTTTTAAGAAATGGACCAATGCCAAGCTCTTGACAATATTCAAAAGGCATCATCTTGATGTGAGACATGAAACTTTGGAAAATGGAGGTGAGCTAGCAGGACCAGTTTTTTCACATCTTCAACCCAGATTTGATAAACCCTGCATTTTGGGGTGAGAGATGTAAGATCAAGGTACGCTCATGCTTATTTCTTAGCACTTCCCCAAGATAATTCTTAGGGTGTAGAAGTAATGTGCTAGAATTTTCCTGGAAATTTAAGAGAAACTGATTTTGGTGATTTTAAAGGAGATTTCTACCCTGTTTCCTACCTGGAAATTTTGAAAGGAGAATCACTACCGCAAAGGTGCCCCATATTATAAAGATACTGGGAAGGCAGTAGAGATGGTGGCATTGAGGGATTAGGCCTGAGGTAGTCCCACCCATTTTCTGCAGCTGCTAAGTGGAGTGGAAGGAAGATCAAAAAATTTCTAAAGGCCCCAAGCTGTGTGAGGAAGCTGAGCAGAGCCTGAAAGTGTGGCCTTCCATGGAAGTCACAGGGCAAGGAGGGATCTTGCAGCAGAGACTCAGGGGAAGTCCCACCAGGGTCCCGAGGGGCATGTGTTTGCAGTCTCAGGATCCACAGCCTGAGGGGCAAAGGTGGGAGGTGAGGTAGTACCTGCCCAATCCCTGGGATCAAGATATATTTTCATGGTGAGGGCAGACCGATCAAAACAGACTGGCAGCTAGAAGCCCACTAAGGACCAAAGCAGATCAGGGTCAAGAAGCGTCCTCCACTCCTCCCTAGAAATACTGTGCTGAGGCTGTGCAGGCCTCTTCTACCCACCCTTTCTACTAATAGGATGGAGCACAAAGGGAAAGGGGCCTGATTGTGTCAGTCTCCTCACCAAAATAGGTCTCCATTCCCCCAAGTTAAAAGGGCTTAGAGGAAGCCTACAATTATTGTAGGGAATTGGGAAAGTCCTTATTGATTCTCCTGAAAGTTTGGTTGACAAGGGTAATAGAGTTTTGTTTTAACACACTCAGGAGAAAAGAGGACTCAGCCCTCTTTAACTACCTGACAAGAACCATAGAGGTTAAAGCCCAGTGAATATGTGATAAATATGGTACCAAAATAAAACCGGTAAATCTCAAAATTCTCTAAAGAATTTCACAGTGAAATGGGTTTGGTAGAGGGTATCCTGGCCAAGGCTGTCACCTACAAATATGTTTTGGATTTCTGGTTTCCCTTCTAATCTGTAAAACTCCAGAGCTTTGATGATTCATCCTATATCACTTTTACTTTCAGCCCAAGATATTTTAGGGCCTTTTCACTTTTATTTCTTGAGGAGATTTTAAAACCTTGAAGAGCATAAATTCCAAAACACCCAGGATAAGAAAAGTATTAACAAAAAGTCATTTAGGTGGCATTACAGGATTTGGTAATCCTTATTTTGTTTGGGTTAATACCTGTCAACTAAAGGAAGGGAGCAGAGATGTGAGAACCCAAACCCTTGCCTCTAGGAACTGAGGTTTGAACCCAGCACAGATGGCTTTTAAAGGCTGCTAAAATGAACATCTTGTTGAAAGACAACCCAGGCCTATCTAAACAACTTGACTCCCATTTCTTTCAATTCCTCATTTCCATTCTCTCCTGGAAATAGAAATTGTTCCTGGACCTCCAACCATTATCAAGGGTACTAAATAAGACCTCTAGAGGAAAAATCAAGCTGTCATAAGAATTGTTTGACTATTTGAAGTTCAATAAGAATTGTTGGAATGTTATATGCAGAGATCAAAACAGACTCTTCATTCACGAAACACTCATGAGCATTATGTGCCGCTAAGCACCATTGGGGATATGGGACGGGTGAGGCTTCATTTTTGCCTCCTGGGAGTTCAGGCTCCAGCAGGAGAGAGAAGCCAACCACCCAAGACAATGTGGGGTAACATTATGCCAGATGAAGCATATCAAATGTTTTGGATAAAGACTGCTGAAACTGTTTGCTGCTACTCCCATTGAGAGGTGGAGTCTAAATCCCCTTCTCTCAAACCTGGACTATCCTAGTGATTTGATTGACCAACAGACTGTAGCAGAATTGATGTTGCATGAAATCCAAGGTTAGGTCAGAAGAAGTCCTGGAGCTTCCATCTTGGTTTCTTTGAACGTTTACTTTGGGGAGAGGCCCTCTTGGAACCCAGTTGCCCTGCAGGGAGAAGCCCAAGCCACAAGGAGAGGCCACTGCAGGTGCCACGGGTGACAGCCCAGCCATGTGAGTCAGCCATTTTGGATGTTCATTCCAGTTAGCCTTTAGATGTTTGCAGCCCCAGCAGCAGGCTTTGCTGGAGAAGGTGGCATTTAGGTTGGGAGGAAGGGCATTCTAAACAGAGGGAGTGTCAGAAACACAAAAGCATCCAGTTAGTCTTGGGAATGTAAATGGATCAATTAGGCTGTTGCACAGGAGTTGGGAGAAATGTGACTGGAGAGATGAAACAGGGACAGGCTGGATGTGGCTTTGAATTTCAGGCTATAGAGTCTGAATTGTGTTGATGGGCAATATCTGTGAAAATTCATTTAGGACCTAGGTCTGTGGAAGAGTGTTTTGAAAACACTAGGCCTAGGCTGGCCTGGCTTCCAGGTGTGTGAGCCAGCATTGACTATACAGGGGCATATAACAGGAAATAGAGATGTGTTGCAGGGAAAGAGCGTTATGTTTACAATTCTCCACTGTTTTCTACTGAGTGGCACGTATGCAGGGAGAGGCCTTTGTTGGCTGAGTTGTGTCATGGGTAGGGTATAAGCATGGATGAACAGAAAAGTGAGAGTAAGTTAAACTGCTCTGCCCAGAAAAGGAGACAACACTACCAAGAAGGAGTAGGAGCTGATGGGAAGACTGAGCCAGGGAGGCTATGGTCAGGTGGGCTGAAAGAAGGCCACTGGCACCTGAGAGAACCTCTGGAGTGAACCTCTGGAGAGAACCTCTGATGCAGATACTTGGTAGTCTTGCTTTGTAGTGAGTAATGCAAACTCTCTGCCTTCCCTGGAAGTCTTTAGCAAAATTGGCATTGCCTGCTGAAGTTTTGTGGCATTGAATTTGCTTTTGGGAAAAAATGAATGCTGCTACAAAGAGGATAAGGGGTGAAAACATCCTGCCCATGAGACAGCAGATGAAATTCAACTGTGCATATGAGATAAAGAAGAGGCTGAAATAAAACAAGAGAGTCTCATAATCATATGGTGAAAGTGGGACAGGAACAAAGGAAAGAGATCCCTCTAAGTCAAAAGTGGGCGCAGGGAAGGAAGAGGGACACGTTGTTGCATAAAAGGTTTGGGAAATAAAAGATACATAAACCAGTTTGGTTAAGGTCAGTGCTGTTCGGACTTGAGATGCAACAGAAAACACTAATAGTGGGAAGGAATCTAGATTACTGCAGAGGATGTCTAAAGAAATGGGATTGAGCTGTGACTCTTAAAAAAGAGAGAAGGTCAGGCGTGAAGGAAAACAAGCATGCTAGCTAGTTGAGGAAGTCAGGAGCAAATGAAACTTGCAAAGCAGCTTTCTTCTCTTCCTCTACAGAGTGTTCTGTGCATACTGGGCAATCAAATCTTTAAAAAAATTCAAATTTTATATATACTTTTTTATATATATAATAATCACTAACTGTACTCTAAAAACTGCATCTTTGGAAGGGCTGGTGAAACCACTCTTTTTTATTTTTTTTGAGACAGAGTCTCGCTCTGTTGCCCAGGCTGGAGTACAATGGCATGATCTTGGCTCATTGAAACATCCACCTCCTGGGTTCAAGCAATTCTCCTGCCCCAGCCTCCCGAGTAGCTGGGATTACAGGCACCCGCCACCACGCCTGGCTAATTTTTGTATTTTTAGTAGAGATGGGGTTTCCCCATGTTGGCCAGGGTGGTCTTGAACTCCTGACCTCAGGTGATCCACCCACCTCGGCCTCCCCAAGTGCTGGGATTACAGGTGTGAACCACCATGCCTGGCTGGAACCACTCTTGAACCATGCGTGCACCTGGGAGATTTTACCTGCTAACTAGACTTATGGCTTGTGTGAGGCAAGAAGTAATTCAACAGGTGTAATGGAGGCCAAAGAGATGACTGTCATTAACAACAAGAACACACTTACCTGTTTAAAGTATTTTAATGAGTACTGGTACATAGGATCTATTTCTGAGAGGCTTGCAATGACAAAGTATATTACAGAGCCTTGAGTGGCCACTGGACGATACTTCTCACGAGCCACATTGATCATCTGCTCAGTGGACTCTGCTTCTTCCAGCCTGGTTTTAATGGCACCAGAAGTGATCTGAATAAACATACAATAACAAGTTCTTAGGGCTCTGTTCCAGAAAAATAGTGGCACTTCTGGAATGTATCCAGTTAGGTCTAGGGAAGAAATAAGGATAGAATGAGTTGGTGATTACAGTAAGGGGTCCCCAGGTGGAATGACTGAGTCTCAGGGCTCAGTGACCTTCTGAATAAGTTGACCTTTCTTCCTTCCAGAGTTAGGAATAGGCAGAGGGCAGCAGGCAATACAAGTAGCTTTGAAAACATAGAAGCAGCACGTCTCTGAGACTCAAGCTGAGTTACTCCTGCAATTCGAACACTATCACAGCACTCTTAATTGCTCCCGAACTTCTTTGTGAGCAGTCCAGGGCTCGCACAATGAATGAAGGAATGAAAGGAGAAAGGATACCCAGGAAAATGCCCAAAAGAAGGGAGTAGAGAGTGGCTGGGAGGCAGTGGCACCACATCCCTCCCTGGAAAAACAAGGGTGACTAATGTTCTTGTTCTTTACCTAGTATTCCCAAGTATAGACATATGGGATAGAAGCTGTTGTTTGTGGAGGATTATAACCCTAAGTGAGTTAGAGAAACTTTCAAGGTCTTTTGGCTTTCTGCATTTTGGGTTTATGGGTCTGGGGAGCCCTCTGGCCAATGGGCCTTCCAAGATTCCCTTCTCTGTGTCTCTCAGTCTCTCTCTTTCTACTGCTGTCTGTCCCTGCCTCCTCTCCCTTCCCCCACTGTTTTTCAGAGGTGGATATCCCTAGGTTGGGAGATCCTTTTTTCTCTAGAAAGTCAAAGGGTCTAGAGCAGGGACCATGAAAAATCACCAAGGGAACTGACTGCTCAGTATTTGCTCCATCAAAGCTAAGAGGAATCATCAAGTTCCTGTATAGACCAGTGCTTTCCAATGGAAATATAATGTGAGCCACATAAATAATCATACATTTTCTGAATTTATTAAAAATAAAAAGAAATAAGTGAGATTAATTTTAATAATATATTTTTAATATACCCAAAATATTATCAACATATAATCCACATAAAAGTTACTGAGCCCCATCTCTACTAAAAATACAAAAAATTAGCTGGGCGTGGTGGTGGGTGCCTGTAGTCTCAGCTACTCAGGAGGCTGAGGCAGGAGAATGGCGTGAACCCAGGAGGCAGAGCTTGCAGTGAGCCGAGATCATGCCACTGCACTCCAGCCTGGGCAACAGAGCAAGACTCCGTCTCAAAAAAAAAAAAAAAAAAGTTACCAAGATATTTTGTTTCTTTGGATTTAGCCCTTGAAATCTGTGGTGTATTTTACACCACCAACACATCTTAATTCAGGCTAGCCATATTTGAAGTGCTCAACAGCCACCTATGGCTAGTGGCTATCTACCATAATAAAGAGTATAAGTCTAGACTGTTTACCCCAGCACACCAGGAAAGGGAGGGGAAGGATTCAGTGCAGAAGCTGTATCCAGGAATCCGAAAGCTCAAACTCTCCCTGTAATAACCCCTTAGGGAGCTGAAGGGGAAATAAAGGGCAGAGTTGAATAGGAAACCCCTATCTTAATATGGGACTCAACTAAAGCTTTCAAATCCAAGTAGAAAAAAAAAGTTGATATGAGAGCAGCTGGTGGATCACGTAGGCCCACTAACAAATAATTCTTTATGTCTTAGGGAGCACAAGGCACTGATAATGTAGAACCCAGGGCTAAAGAGAAGGAAAGTGGATCGTTTTCTTCTCTTTGCCAAAGAATATTAGAATACTGTATGCCTCCATTGAGTTAGGCAACTACTTGTAGACATTATGCCCTACAGACTTGAGGTTTCAGCTGCGTTTAGAGAATGTGAGACATATTTTTATGTAAGGACTCTGAGAGTTGAGAGGAGTATAAACTGTAGCCAAGAAGTGGCAGGAAACGCAGCCAAGGATCGGTTTGATCCCTGCTCTATAGAAAGGATGACTCCAAGGCAACTCCTTGCAAAACAAATAAACCAGCTTATAGATAAAGATGGCAGTCATCACATGTGTATCTATCTTCACTTCCTACTGAAACTACAAAAAATTGTAGGAAAAGGCTTAAAAATGCAGACTAAACCAATAAAGATAGGAAGAATGGGAGAGGAAATATCAATGAATTCTGGGAGCTCGAAAGCAGACAGAAGGGTGGCAATGACTTAGCAGACCCAGAAAAATGGATTCCTACACTGGCAAAAGTGGATAGCCACAAACTCACCCAATTTATAAAACAGAATCCTCCTCACAGGCTTAAGAATTAGTAGCAAGAAGCACTCTTGGAAGTGGGAAGGGCTTAAAATAAGAATTGGTTGTAAAAAGACCCCCTAGGTCATCTTCCCACGCCACCCACGGCCAGGGGTTTGTCCCTTTCTCACCCTGGCAGAAAAAATAGAAATTTCCTTTGGAGAAAGTAAAAGAGAGGGTTTTCTAATGGAAGGAAGGAACTAAAACAGAGTGACTGGATGACTGTATGCAGACTGGATGCTGAGACTCTAGCCCTTCTTCTCCTCTCAGACCCCAAATACTTATAGCCAGATCTTCACCCTTAGGCAATGTTAACATTTAATGTTCAGCTATAATCAGGATATAACTACAGTGGGAGGCCAGAGGATGGGAAGGTGTGTGTGTGTGTGTGTGTGTGTGTGTGTGTGTGTGTGTGTGTGTTAGAGGTACAGATAACAGTTAAGACGCAAAATGAAAGTAGCTGCCTTGGTCAGCACAGTGGCTCACTCCTGTAATTCCAACACTTTGGGAGGCCAAGGCAGGAGGATTGCTTGAGGTTAGGAGTTTAAGACTAACCTGGGCAACATAGTGAGACACTGTCTCTACAAAAAATAAAAAATATAAAAGTGAAAAATTAGTTGGGCATGGTGTTGTGTATTTGTAGTCCCAGATATTCAGGAGGCTGATGGAGGATAGGTTGAGCCCAGGAGATGAAGGCTGCAGCGAGTCATGATCATGCCACTGCACTCCAGCATGGGTGACAGAGTGAGACCCTGTCTCAAAACAAAACAAAACAAAATAAAAAACAAAAAACAAAAAATCAAGAAAGCTGCCACTGTGAAGGGAGGCATGGGTGGCTGGTGGGAAGAGAAGGCACGGAATGCTATTTTTCATAATAAGCCTTGTAAAAATACTTCATTCTTTAAAGAGTTGGCATGTAAAACTTTGCTAAAAAGTAAAAATAAGTGGGCTAACAGACAACCACCAGAAATAAAAAAATAAAAAAACCCAAGGAAGAATGAACAAGAGGAGGATAAAGAGATCTATGAACAAACAAGCTAAAGGAGAGAGGAAGAAAACAGAGGCCCAAAATTACTTGCTTATTACTGTTTTAATACTGCAATCTAAAGGGACTATACAATATAAAGCAGTCAACCAGTTTTGATGTCAACAAAAGCAAAAAATATAACCTATGTGTTTCTGGTTTAATAAAGTCAAGGGGATTTTTTTTTCAGTAAATTATTTTGTTTCTCACAAGTGGGTGAAAATAATTTGTTCTTAGTATGCTCTCCTTAAATGACAGTTTGAATCTGAGAAATAATTTACTGAAGAATTTTAAGTTTAAGGTAAAACTTCATCTTACTATCGACACGTTTTTGTTGAGTACCAATTGTGTGCAACCACCATGTGTAATCCTTGGAGAAGGAATATCAAAATGAACTATTCACAGATTCCCACTGCATAGAACTTAACAACCCAACAAAAGAGGTAAGCCATGTAATTGGATAACTGTGACACAGGATAAACAGTGTCAAGTACTGTAGTAGAGATTCAGATAAGATACTATAGAAGTTCTGAGGAGGAGGAAGTTAATTCCAACTGGGAATATCAGAGAGAGGCTTCCTGCAGGTGATGGCATTCATATGAAAGTTTGTTGTGTTTGTTCCTTTCAATTTATATCTTGCCCCAGTTCTTTATGTGTTTTATTTAAGAAATGCAGACAAGAGGAGCAGTGGTCTATAGTTTCTCCAAGTTTCTTTGGTTGGCAAGGAGCCCTGACAGGCAGGCACCCGTCTGTGTGTCCATGGAAGCCCAGTGTGGCCCCTGTCTTGCTTTAAAAGCCCTTGCAGGACCCTCAAAGGCTGTAGTTATAACTTTTGAAGTAACACACTTTCCATAAATACTAAAAATATTTTAATTGCCTTTGAATCCTGGAGTGTGTCAATAAGTTCTTCATTGTCCAGAATATTTCCTTCAGAGGTAAAGAGCATTCTCAGGATTTTCTCTTCGATAGTTTTCAACTGGTTTTTATCAGTGTTGATCCTCACAATGAGCTTGATTCTTTGTTCTTCCAACTTGGGTTTTTCAAGTCGCACCACATCACTAAAACCAAAGTTCAGATACCTAAATTATGTTTCTGCCAGTGCCTCAAAGTTGCTTCTATTTTTCTTTCTCTGCTTGTAATTGTTCTTATTCTGAATACTATTTAGCTGAGCATTAATGCTGATGGCCATATCTGAATGCACACCATGTCTCTTTTGCTGGGTTTACACAATAGCTTCTGACTCAACTACATGTCAATTCTGATCCCTTATCTTGTATTTTAGAGATGCATACTACTGAAGTTCCCATACCTTCTGCTCATCTCTTAGGAAGACCTGCTTAATACTTGATCTCTCTAATCATTCAATTTCTGTCTCTAATGCTTGCTTGTGCCAAGATGAAAATGGTGCCTGGAATATTTACAGTGCCTTGAATATTCTTTCTGTACCAACATGGCAGATTCTGAAATCACACCACCTCCGTGAAATGATTTTTGATTGCGTATGAGAAAGGAGCCTTACCTCCAGCTTCACTCTTGTATAAACAGGTGAACTTATATCTCCCTTCACTTGTTCTTTCATAATTTGCTCCCAGTCTCCATTTGCAAGAGTTAATCTTTATGAAGCACTACTCTGTTCAATGCACCCTGCTAAGAGTTTTATGTGGATTATCCATTAATCCTTTGAATGCCCCCATAAGGTGGGCACTGTGGTTATCACCCCCAGCTTGCAGATGAACAAACAGACTCTAGTGGGTCACTTCCTGAGATCACATGGCTATGAGAGGCCAAGATGGGCTTGTACCTGGGTCTGCTGGCTCCAGAGCATGCACTGTTACTAGTATGCTGCCTCAAGTAACAACCCATTATTTACTTGTTATGTACATGCTGAATTCAGACACCTTGAAATTATTATATAAAGAATATTAAAAATCATAACCTCAAATTCAACTGTTTAAATAAGTTTTTCAGAAGACAGTAGTCTAAGGAATTTTTAAGATAAAGGTGAGCTCAGGAAACAGCTTGAGAGAAACATTAATCAAATTAGTCAAGTTAAGAATCAAAAGAGCCTGCCAAGGAAGTCTGTGAGGTGAGTTACAGTTTCTGGAAACAGAAAGGAAGACAAAAGGAGGTGGACAGTCTGGGTGGCTGAATGGAATTCCTTGAAGTTGAAAAATGGCCTTGTGCTGCCCCAGAAGGACTAAGGCATTGTGGTTGGCATTCTCCAGTAGGCAGGGAGGTGAACTGTGGGTGTTCAAAATTGAGAGGATCTGAGGAAAATTGCAATGAGCATTTGAGCACAATGTGTATCACTGCCTGTCCAGGAGCTCAGCAGAGCAGAGGGCAACTGAAATAGGTGACGGCCTGTCAGAACACAGGCAGACCCAGCTCCATCCTCACCCTGGCTAAGGGGTGTTAGCTTCCCTTTTCAATGCCATCAATCTAGGAGAAATAGCAGGGAGATACTGCACACCATGACTGAGTCCCAGCATTTCTCGTGTTCTTATCAGGGCACTTCTCCTTCTTGTCCCAAGCAGCCTAACATACTGGGAGCTTAGTGACACAGCTGAGCTTAACTATGCACAGGAATAAACTGGTATGCAAAGTGTTCAGCCAAGTCCTTAGAACATATTCATAAAATATGGTGAAATAAACTTTAATTGGAAGGAAGTTAACCTAGTGGAAGGTAAGCAAGTTAGCAGCTGGCAGAATAATTCCTAAAACAAACTAGAGAAATAAGACTTAAGCTCATTAGTGACAACATGGGTAAGTCAGGATGATCTTGACTTGAATATAAGGGATATTTCTGTTGAACATGGGTCTAAATTATATGTTTCTTTAGAGTGAATAAAAATACATACATATGTATTCCTATATACATACATATGTGTACATATGTGTTAAATATATATATTAAATATAAAATTAATTTTGAATCAACATCAATGTTATTATTTTAATAAATATTTTAAAAGTTTGTCTCCTGAACCTCTTGGCTAACTCTGATGATTAATATTAACAACTCATAATCCAGTATTTGGGAAATAGGGATTTAATCACATACAGAATATACTAAGAAAGCATATATATATATACATATACATATATATACATACATATATACACATATATACATACATACATATATATACACATATATATACACGTATATATATATACACGTATATATATATATACACGTATATATATATACACGTATATATATATATATACACACACACACATATATATATACACACACACACATACATTTGAAGTGGACAGTTAAATACACTAAGAAAACACCTAAAGACCAGTGAAGCTGGAACAAATATATTTGGAGAAGCCGCTTTTTCACAGGTATGGACCAGTGCATTTCTAGGAACAACAGAAAGACTGACTTCGTTCACTTGCTCAAGATGGAAATCCTAGTGAAGGGAAGAGGCAGGGCTGGGCTGCCAGCCTGGTTCAGACACTGGGGGTGGGGAATTAAGGGTCTATCCTTGACGTCCTTGAGAAGACGGTAGACAAGATCAGCTGCTCTGAGCAGCTATGGAAAGGTAAAGAACTTGGCCACTTACTTGTATTTTTTTTTATTAAGGGTTCATGTGTAGTGCTCTTACACAGCAGAAAATTGTCTTTGTCAATATTTCTAAACAAAATATTTAGGAAACCCAAGACACCCCCTCCCTCCCCCCAAGTCCCTGGTTTTTTACCTTAACAATTGATCCTCCAGACCTGATTTTGTTACAGTGAAATTGATAATGGTAACTTTAATGCATACCTGGAAGAGAAGCACAGAGTGCATAAAAATGCTTAAGTGCAAACTAATAAAATACTTTTCTTTATTAGAACACAGCTCATTACTACCCAGGTGGATGTATCTCAGGTCTAATTGCACACACACCTACCCCCGCACATACTTCAGGTGTAATGTGGCTTATAAAATCCTCACGTGTTTTTCCCTGCCAGTATGAGTAACAATCTTGCTCCTCAAACACCAGTTATAGAATCCTATGTGGTGTTTTACGGAAAGGTGAGCCAGCGAAGGATTAAAAGCAGTATTTTGGAATCGATAGCTTGGGTTCAGATTTGAGCTGCACCCTTTAGTGACTGTGTCATCTTGGATGAGCCACTCATCTGTGCTGAGCTTTAGCTTCTGATATTTAAAAATTTGGATACTTATAGTAAAAACTCATAGGGTAGCTGTGAGAACTAAATGAGGTAATAAAATCACTTAGTTACTTGTGACACAATGTGTCTTTGCTTGAAAGAAGCTATTATTGATAATAAACAAAGTTTTATATGTTTTGTCTAATAACATTTTAATGAAAAATCATTACTATAATATATTCTGACATCACTCGATAAGTCAATAGCAAAAACCAGTAAGTATAACAAGAGTGTGTGAATGAACATATGGCATCATACTTCAAGGATTTTGTAATATGGTAAATTACATATTGTAATTTTGTAATATTTGCCGTATTACAAAATCCTTGAAGTAGGATTGATCTCTTTTTAGAGATGATTGACCTAAGGTTCCTGGAAATGGGATAATTTGCCCCCCGTCACAGAGCTAGGCTTGGGTCTTGTGGGCAATACACCCTCTCAAAAGTTAAATAAGTGAGAAATCAAACAGTGAAAGTTGGCATGTAGGTCACACTTCTTTTTTGGGGGCGGTATCCACCACCTCAAGCATTTATCATGTCTTTGAGTTAAAAACATTCTGATTATGCTCTTTTAGTTATTTTTAAATGTACAATACATTATTGCTGGCTGTAGTCACCCTGTTGCACTATTATAAACTAAATCTTATGTAGTCTATCTAACTATATTTTTGTCCCCATTAACTATCCCTACCTTCCTGCTCCCCTCCACTCTCCTTCCCAGCCTCTGGTAATGTTGGTCACTTTTCTAAACTCTGAAATGGGACTTGGGACATGAGCCCTGGCAGTGGCTGTGTAATTAAACTCCTCGAGGCTGATGAGGAAAATCCTAACTTAAACTTTCAATGATATTTCCCCATCTTATTCAAGAAGTGTGTCAATTTCATTCAACCTGAACACATCTGGTGAAGACAGATAGCTATGAGCAATTCAACAGCTAAAATGAAAGTGACACTCTTTGGAATGGTATATTTAAGGATATTTTTGGGAGGGTTGTGGTGGTGAAGAAGTAAAGTTCTGAGGTCAAGTTCCTTTCCTAGGTAAGAGCCTGCAGAGTACACAGACGTGCCTGGAGCTGGGGCAGCAACTGGGCATGTGAGGAGGGTTGTGGCCAGGGAGAGTCCCGTGGGAGCTCTGTGGGAGGGGCAATGGAGTCCCAGCTGTCTTCATTTCTGTTGCAACTACCTTGGACACTGTAGTACTAGAGTAGGGGTTCTTCTAGAGTCTTCTGAGTCTCAGGGACATATGTATGGAGTGGAGCTCACACAGCTCCCCTCAAAGAATCTAAGAGCATGAGAAGGGGACAAGATACCCCCACCACCCATAACTCTAAGTGTAGACACTGGACCTCTAGATCATGATTCTCCAGTGTTGTCTTGTTCCTAGAGTTTTCAAATGGGTGACCTCTTTATTTGGGCACATATGCTGTGGGCATTTGCACATTTAAATAATGACACCTCCTCCTCCCCCCAACCGCAGCCCCGTGGACTCTCAACTAAGCTCTGATTCATTTATTAGTCATAATAACAGGGACAAAAATAGTCTTTGCTGATGGAGGAAAGAGAGAGTTTAAAAGGGGGATGCCCTGTGTTTAGGAGGAGTGGCTGTGGACCAGGAGGGAGATGGCGAGGGCACTGGAGAGTGCGCAGTGGGGCGAGACAGAGCATTGGCCTGGGCCCCAGTGGGTAGGGGCTTGCAGCCTAACTAGATGGTGATGACAAGGGTGATTGGAATCGGAATCAAAGCTCAGAAGAGAAGCAAGAATGGAAGATGGTGGAAGAAAGGGGAGTGTATAGGAGACAGGGGAGAATGGGGGAGAGCCTTCCCTCCGGGTGGGAGCCCATCAAACTTCAGAGATTCATTACACCATAATAATCCAGTTAAGTTGAGAATTCCAGACCAGTGGTTCATACCTCAGGCAGATAGTGGGGATTTGGCATTTTGGTCGTCATATAGAACCTAAAGTTTTTGTCATAATCAATGTCTGAGTCTCCAAGATGGATGAGTAGTCGGCCACCACTGATAAAGATTTGTTTCAAAAGAATGGGTTCTAGAGCTGGATCCAAGGTTTCCTTAATCTTAGAAATTAAAACAAAACAGGACAATACAAAAAGAAGCAATGAAAATGGATAGCATCAACTTCACAAAATTCCTTAGGCCTCAAAATGTACTGTGAATGAATAATTTTCCAGTGATCTGATGGATATTTATTAACATCCTCACACTACCTCTAACAGTACCTATTTTCCAGCAAGCATTTTATTAGCAACCTAAGGAAATAAGAGCATCTGAAGGCAATACATCTATTTAGATCAATCTTACACACTATTCATTTCCATGAGAAGAAAAGAGAAGCTGGGTAGATTAAGTCATTGTGGGTTGGACTTCAACAGGCTCCACACAAATGAAGATCTGTTCATTTTCATGGTTGTTTAAAACCAGCGATTGGCAAATGACAGCCTGTAGGCCAAATCTGGCCCCATGTGGCCATTTTTCTATGGCTCTTGAGCTATGAATGGCTTTTACTTTTTTTAAGGGTTGTAAAAACATACAAACAAAAAAACACTAAACCAAAACAAAACAAGGAAGAATATGCACAGAGACTGCATGAGGCCTGCAAAAACTGAAATATTTACTCCCTGGCTCTCTATAGAAAAGGTCTATGAACGCCTATTCTACATGATAGTTATGCCTTTTTCCTCAAAGCAAATCTGACTGTTGGTAGGAATGTGGGCATGGAGACATTGCCCAGGGATCCCATCAGAAACATCTTTATGTCAGGACGTATGTGATGGGGTCCCATGGCCCAGGGACTTTCAAAATTTGACTGTCATCCATTGTAACAAATCTATTTCACATTGTGACATGGTACCCACACATGTAAATTCTTCAAACAAAAGTTTATGAGATAAAATTTACCTTTATTCAATATAATTTTCGGTTTAAAAAATTTTATTTCATTTGAAAATGTTGATTGAGATGGTCTAAACTGATTTCATACCCATGAATGGGTGGAGACAAAGTTTGAATACACCACCCTAGCAAATGTAGAAAGCAGCTAGGTGTATAATGCTGATGACCCCAAGACACAGAGAATTGGGGAGGACTGGTCAGAGTGTCCTGTTCGTGGCTGGGGCCCTGACAAGGGCCCACCCCCTCTCCCAAGAGCACTCTGCTACAGTTAAAACACTCTTCTGTCCAGAGGCAGAACATCACAGAAAACCTTGTCTGCTGCTATGAAATAGGAAAGTCCCTCAGGATCTCCCGTGTCATGAAGTAAACCTGAGTTCAGGAGTCCACCAGTTTGGAGCTAAAATACCTGTGCCGAAGTTTTCTGGAGATTTCACTCTCTCCTGTGACTGGGATCCATTACAGAATCACCCTCGTGTTGGTCAAGGCCAAGCTTGGTCACACTGAGGCCCCTTGTGCTCTTTGTGGCTTGAGTGGGGGATAGTGTAACTTGTGGATTTCCTAGGCAGGCAAGGCTGCTTGGATAGTTTATGTAACCCTTCCATGCCTCAGTTTCCTCACTGACAAAACGAAATAACAATAGTAACTATCTTGTGATGGGGCAGTGAGGATTAATGAGTTAATATACATAAAATACTGAGAACAGAGTCTGGCATGGAGTGAACATGCAATAAATATTAGTTAATGCTAACATATTAATTACAATTCCTAGTCATCATGCAGGTGCTGCAGCTAAACTGCCCTGGTCCATGGTCTTTTTGAGCTTTCTTTCTTTCTGATGAAGCAGTGATACTTCTAGGCACGGTTAAACTGAGATTCAACTCACAGCCCATGTTTTGGCTCGCTCGTTCCTTTATTACTTATAGGAAAATAAACCATGATCATTAACCAATCTCTTTTGTGCCCAGGGCCTTTGTGCTGTTCCCTTTGCTGGGGAAGCCCTTCTCTCTAAGCCTGGCATATGGCTGAGCTCATTACATAGGTCACAGCTTAAATTACTCCCTTTATCTACATATCTAAGTCAGACCAGCCTTGGTGGCCTATCCATTGGTGACTATCCCAGCCCCCTCTTTACCCTTTCAAACCTCTGATCACAAGTTTCCTCCCCTCCCTCTCTCTCATTTCTTCTCTCTTTCTTTCTCTGTTTACTGTCTCTGTCCCCATCTCAATTGTAAGCTGTTGAGGACAGAAACCACATCTATATTTTTTGTGACTGGTTCTCAAATAATGTTTGAATGAGGGAACAATTTTAAAAAACATCCATTCTTGCAATGATAGCCAAAGAAATGGAGCACCTAGACTCAACAAACAACACTGCCTCTTCTTCTTCTTCTTCTTTCTTCCTCCTCCTCCTCCTCCTTCTCCTCCTTCTTCTTCTTCTTCTTTCTTCTTCTTCTTCTTCTTTTTTTTTTTTAACAAAAGTTCATTCTTATCTAATTCACTCAATCCAATTCTGACTTATGCCCAAGTAAAAAATAATGTTTATATCCACTAGAATATTTTACTCGCTTCACATCATTAGTGTATGTACATAATCCTGACTGCACTACTGTTGTGAATTTTCAGGGCAGCTCACCATCAAGGGCCATAATGAGGCCTGTGAAACAGCAGTGTCAGGAAACAGAGACCAGCCCTCTTAACACTAAAACAACATCTGAAAGTCAACAGGTCCTCCCTCCCACCCCTCTTGCAATGTGATAATGTATTGTTTAAGGAGAAGAGGAACTGGTCTGACCAATTTGAAAATGGAGTTGACTGGTGTCTTTAGCATGACGGGGATGTGGCCTATATAGGATTCCAGATACGATTTGAAAGTTGGGAACTAACATGAGAAAAGGAAGTGAAAATCAAACCTCTTCCAGTAAGACAGGTAAACCAAGTCGGATTGAATTCTCGAGTATTTGTAAGAAATTACTATCTGTAAGCTTAATGATCTTTAAACCACTTTTGCTTTCCTTGTTCCTTATCCAACGGTTTGCCTGTTTGGAAAAGCACAGAGCAGAACATTTGCTTTAGAGCATAATAAATGGCTAGAAAGTGAAAGCTTTAGAAGAAAGTGTGGAAATGTTATTCAATCTAGAAACAAATTTGAAATATATAAACTATACTGCCCTGCCCCACCCCCGACAATAAAGACATCTTTTAAGCACAATGTTTGGGACTCTTCTCTTTGTTTAGATGTGGAAGAAATAAAGAAAAGAGTCATCTGGGAACAGAGTTCACGTTTATGGTATTCATGTTTGTCTCCCTTGCTTCCACAGTGGCTCCCTCTTTCAAACCCTATTTAGTACAACCTGATCCATGAACTTAGGGAGTCAGAAAATGGGATGCTGTCAACTGTAAATTCCAGTCAGGCTTGCCCCAAAATTTGATCATACCCTGACTTCACTCTCATTCCTCAGACCTTTTAGGAACAAGGACTACAGAAGAATGAAGATTTGTTGATTTCTGCCCTCAAAGAAAACAAAAAACGAACGGTCATTCCCCTAAACAAAACCAATCAAAATCAAGTATGGGAGCACTTCAATTCTTCCTTTCTTACTTTCTCATCCACAAAATGAGGGACTTGGACTAGAGGACTTTAACAGTCTCTTCTGGGTCTAAATCTCCATGTATGTTAAATCTAAATCTCCAAGTACACTGAAGCCCACTTTTATAATTTTTAATAGCTAGCTCAACATTAAGCAGAACCAAAAGCCACTTTCTTAAGCATCTGCTACACACCTGACCTTGGGGATCAATCATCAAAGGCCATCTTCTGCCTTGAGTAACCAAAATGCCATTTTCTGTTGATACCAAGTCACGGGGCAGCCCATCAGTGTTCCATTGCCGTATCTCGTAGGGATCTCCAAGAATGTTAACGAGACTGAAGGAAGGATCGATTGGGATCTCCAGAGACTGACAGTCCTGGATCCAACACTCTATAAGCTGTAGAAGGGGGAAGGCTTACTTGAGTAGAGTCAGGAACACTCAGTAAACGAGGGCACATGCAAAATGTGGTGGGCAGTGGTAAGTCAGTGGCTGAAGAGCTAAGCCCTCCCGGTCTCCACAGATGTGCTGGCATCAGAGCATGGGACACAGGAAGTAGACCAAAATCAGGAGGCCTAGGTACTCTAACTATACCATTAGTTAGATGTGACTTTGGAAACATAATTCCCTCTATTTTGTCCTCAGTTGTCTCATGTGTAAATGACTGGGTTGTCGCAGTGGTTTTCAACCACGTTTGTATTTTCCCTGTTGGGAGAGTCTGAAAGCATATGGAGAAGTTTCAGGTTATCACAATGACTGAGGGTGTACAAGCAATCAGTAGATGAGGGAAAGGGATGTGGGCATATGACCTCCTTCAATGAGTGGTGCAGTCATGCACAACAGAGAACTGTCTGTCCCCAAAAAGCACAATTGGCCCCAGTGAGAAATATGGCACCCTAAGAGCTTAGAGCTCCTGGAGAGTCTATGTGAGAGTACTATATCAGGTTTTATAACTTAAGGACAAGGGTAAACATTTTTAGGAAGACATTTCAAAAAAATGACTGTAAAATTCTTTCAAATAATTTCATTTCCTGGAAAATGCATGTAGATGAAACTTTTATTCTCTGATAAATGAAAGGCTCTTTCCTTCCTTCCTTCCTTCCTTCCTTCCTTCCTTCCGTCCGTCCGTCCGTCCTTCCTTCCTTCCTCCCTCCCTCCCTCCCTCTCTCTCTCTTTCTTTCTCTCCTCTTTCTCTCTTTCTTTCTTTTTTCAGAGTTTGCTCTTGCTGCCCAGGCTAGAGTGCAATGGCGCGATCTCCGCTCACGGCAACCTCCGCTTCCTCGGTTCAAGTAATTCTCCAGCCTCAGCCTCCCCAGTAGCTGGGATCACAGGCACCCGCCCCAATGCCTGCTAATTTTTGTATTTTTTTTTTTAGTAGAGATGAGGTTTCACAGTGTTGGCCAGGCTGCTCTTGAACTCCTGACCTCAGGTGATCCACCCGCCTCGGCCTCCCAAAGTGCTGGGATTACAGGCATGAGCCACCGCACCTGGCTGAGGCTTTCTTTTTTATAGCAATAAAAGCCTAAGGAAGCACAGATTCCTCCTGGTCCTGCCTGCTCCTTTCTGTTGACTGGCCCTCTGTTGCAGTTTTACCAATTGAGAACACCTCATCCAGGCTGGCTTTACATGCCACTTCTGATCATAAAGGTAGGGGACTCACTGTCTCTTTTCCTCCCCCCAGGTTTTTGAGCTGTGTAAATGATGAATAGCTTTCTAAGACAGGAGAAGGAAAGGGACGAACGTGTTAAGGAAAGCCTAGGGGTAAGACCATCACTGGCTGATGGGGGAGTGAAGGGCTGTGAAATATATAAAGAAATTCTACCATGAAGAACCTCTACAGCGAAGAGCCTCCATCTGAACTCAGAAAAATGAACCACCCCCGGCTCCAGTTTCAGCTGCTTCTTACCCCTCCTTACAAAAAGCAGGGTTACTCACTGACTGCCTGTACTGGGCTGTGAAAGCCCCATAGTAGGCCACACAAGCTGCTGCTATGAACACATTCCCAGTGATATTTGATATTTCTTCCTCAAACTTCTGTATGCTTTCTTCCCATCGAACCTGCTCATCTTCTAATGCTGCCGTCAGCTTTCCAGCACGTACTAGATGTGCTTTTGTCAGGGCCATGGTCTTTGCTAGAAAAATTTTAAGAAAATCAGATTGTACAATTAAATATTTTCATAAAGTATTAAAAGCTTATCTACCTGTTTCTTTTTATAGCAGAATAGCATTATTTAGCTAATGATGTCAATACATCTCTATGAAACCTTACACCAATTCAGCATTAATTCCCATTTCAGCACCAAGTCTAAGTTTGCCTTTTCCATATCGAAAACTCTTTTTCTGATACTCTATTACTCTGGCTGAAGACAGTGCTTTCTGTATCCTTGTAGTATTTAGTTTCTGGATCAAATTCACATACTGTTTTGTGTTTCAATATAACATGCTCCAGTAAGGCTTGTTCAGGTACAGGATGTTGAATATATAAAACATATGAGTTCTTATTTGATCCTAGAAGGCTAATGAAAATACATTCTACACATTGGATAAAAGCTGAAACCCGATTGCCAAAAACTTCTTCCTACTTCTGAAAATCAGGCATTTCCTGGCCAATGTAAATTTTATGAGTTACTTACCCAGGCTTTCTTTTTCATTTACACCTTTGTCATATTCATCTTGTAAGGCCCGTATCTGATCTTCTACTTGTCTTAGTAATTCTTGCTTTTCTCTCAGGGTAGCCATGGTAATGTCCAGTTCAGCCTAATAAAATCAAGCAACTGTTTAAGAACAGGGCCAAAAAGAAGGCTGAATTTGCCCATTAATAATACAGATCTAAAAAAAATTTTATATATGTTCCTCTTTTCATGTCCAAAAAGACTTTGATGTGATATATAAAGTTAAAACAAATATAAATTAGAGTAAAATACAAGAACAGAAGTAAATGAAACAAAACAAAATCAATAATAAAGCCCAACAAAATAAATCATAATAGAGAAACGAGTGTACTGAGCGTTTGGGATGAATTAGGTATCACAATGGATTATTAATTTTAAATGATGCAACAAATTAAATATTCATGCCATAGTGGAAACTAATATTTCCTAACTAGTTCTCCACATCAGAGGTCTGCACACTATGGCCTGCAGGTCAAATCTAGCCTGCTGCCTGTTTTTGTACAGTCTGCAAGCTAAGAATGGTTTTTACATTTTTAAATAATTAGAAAAAAATCTTTAAAAGAATAATATTTCATGAAATGTGATAATTGTGTGAAATTTGAACTCCAGTCTCAATAAATAAAGTTATATTGGAACATAGTCATGCTTATTCATCTATTTATTGTCAATGACTGTTTCTGTGCTGCAACAGCAGAGCTGAGTACTTGCTGCAGAGACCATATAGTCTGCAATGCATAAAATATTTATTCTCTGGGTCTTTATAGAAAAAGTTTGCCAACCCCTGCTCTATAGCCACAGTTCTTTCAGTAACCTGCTCCACTAAATGATCATTCTTTTTTCTTCTTGGGAAGATGAAGGGCTTCACATCCAATGACAGGGTTAAGCTGGTTCTAAAACCTCAGATGACACCATTAAGCATGGAAGTATTTAGCAAATGGAAATACAGACCATCAGATGCTTGAGCTAAAAAGTACCTTAAAAAAATAGATTAATTCCCTTTTTTTCAGATGAATATACTGAGGAACTCATGTTCCTCTTATGCTGAAAGAAGGCTGATTTCAGAGGCAATTTCTGAAAAAAAAAATTGCCAGCTCTTGTTTAAAACAAAAGCTAATTTCCAAGAGTTTTGTCACTGTCTATATTGCATAGGACCACAGTAACATTATACAGAGAACTTGAAATGACTGGCAATCATGGCCTTCAAGTCTATAAAATATCACAATACAGAAAATGTACCTGTGCGGCGCGGAGCTTTTGTCTTTTTGGTTCGACGACCTTGACCACTTGAGAGTACAAATCCATAGCTCTTACCCACATGCACATAGATTTACATGCTTTGGACACTTTCTCCACTTTTTCAGGCACAAAATCAGGATTATTAATATACTTTTGAAGCTTTGCCAATATCTGAGGCTTTATGTTCTCCTTATCATATTCTAAAAGCCTTTTTAGAAAGTTAGAGTCACCAAGAAGTTGCTTTGCTGATGGCCAATCAGGCCTGAAAGACAGACATGATATATTAATGGCACTGAAATGAAGTAGTATAAGAACAAAAGAAATGTATTTCTCTGAGAACATTATGATATTATCCCAGTAAGTGGGTAATTTTAATCTTGGCACTATAATTTTAGTAATTGGTAGTTAGGCGCACCACAATTAATTCAGGGGGTGAAAAGAAAATGGGTGACTAAGGTTCCATGCGACCCAGCTTTGGTAGAGAAAGAATTACAAAATCATAGTTTTAGAAATGTAAGGCATTATAGAAACAATAGTTTTATTTTTAAAGTGCTGCAGGCACTCACATTTTACCTCCTTTATCATAGTTCCCACCCTTAAAATCACCTGCCAGGACACTACAATTGCTTTCTAACTGGGCTTTATGTCTCTTTGAACTTTGCTCTTCTGAACTTTTGCCAGATTGATCTTTCTACCATGAAAATCTGATTAGATAAAAAATGTTCAACGATTCTCAGTCCCTTTTGCCCACAGCTCTCTATCTGTGCTCTGCAGAGCTCTTTGGGTCCTACTGAGGTACCAGTTTAAGGGTCAGTGGGAACCTCTCCACCCTGTCTCCTGGAGGCCTGGTGGTGATGTGGCGCTCTGAGCCCTTTGCCTAGTTTTACATAGAAAGGTTCATTACAACATAATTTTATTGAAAAAAAGTTTGTATTGCTAAAGAAAGTCTGAAAACTACGTATCTCCAAGATGAAATCTGAAGTGTTTAGTGCAGCATTCAAGACCTTTCATGATGCAATCACTGGCCTCCTGCCCAGCCTCATCCCATTCCAAGAACATCAAAGCTCATTCCTGAGCTTGCCTATGGTCCCACTATCCAACGGAGCATTGTTTTCCAAAAAACCTACTTGCACATCCCCGGCTGGGCTTAGGCACTGTTTTCTCAGCACACCCAATACTACACAACTCTCACATGGTAATGAAATTATTAGTTTTCATGTCTGTCTTCCCACTAGCCTGTGTATATCTTGTAGAGAAAAATATATCTTCCACCGTCTAGTACAAAATAGATGTTGGGGAAGAAAATGCTCCTTGAATCAATTTGTTGAACGACCAACTGAAGCAATGAGAAGGTAGAGAAGGGAATGAATATATACATTACCATGGAGGAAAACAGTAAAGAACTCTTACCAGGTATCATGGCAATACGTGACTCTGAATTACTCACTTGGCATTCAAGAGAATGGAGATTGCTTCCATTACTGTCATGACCAAATCTGGGGGCTTTGTAAAAACCCTGATTTCAGATATATCTGCCTTATCTAAGGAATCCAGTGCTTTATGGGCAGCATCCAGTGCAGGTAGTGCCTCGTCAAGATCTCTTTGAGCATCATCAGCTATTGCTTGGGTTTCTTCAGCTTTGACTTTTGTTGTTGCTTCATCCTCCTGCACAGTGTTACGGACCTAACCATTGAAACATGACTGCTTAAGTGGCCTCATTATTTGAATTTTAATGTTTAAAACAAAGCCAATAATAATGAGTCATCTTTGCCCTCTGGATTAGAGTAATGATGAAAGGGAATTAGCTAGATTGCATTTTATGCTCTCCTTTGTCCATCTATGCCATGCCAATAGCATAATGAATATAAACTTATTATAACAAACAGTTACGTCTTAGGAGAGACATAGTTGCTTTATATTTGTAGGTGGTGATTTTCTCACAGTTCTCTCTCCCATTCACTGGGCTGCATCAATTCTTGGGGACAGACCCAAACTGATTTAGTAGAGGGAGATTGTTTACAACTTAAAAGCATTGCTAAATTGCTAAAAAAAAAAAAACTTTGCTAAATCTATCACTTAATTATTTTAATAACATATATAATAAAAAAATCCAATCGTGTCTCATTATATATAAGTGATCAGTTGCTGACTGAAGCCTTTTCCACATTCTCAGGAACTGCAGCATACCTGATCAGCACTTTCTTGATCCACTGCCAATTTTTCCATCAGGGCTTCAACATCTTGTGATTTTGTTAAAAGTACGGGCTCTAAAGCTGAAAGATCTAATTTCATTTTATCTACTAGTATGTTTGTTTCTAGTAGCTTGGTGAGACCATTCTTCACCCGATCTCGTGCCTAAGTGACAATGAAAATTTCTATTATAATGAGTATTATAAACTCTAAGTTTACTGGTATCAAACACATATTACTCATGTACTAGACTTCTACATCTACAGAATTGGTAAATCAGTTTGTAATAATTCAGGTTGTGAACATATTACAAATTGGGAAATGTTCAGGTAATGGAACTCTAGAAATGGCCATGACATTCATCACAGTTGCTTGGATCCATGCCCTCTGGCCACAGCAGTGGGACGTTACTGGGCTGTGGCTCACTGAGAGTGAGGACCACATGGTACTGTTTTTATTCTCCGTGGTAGCATGTTGAATGAGTGAGGAACAGGTCCAGATGTGAATCCCTGGAGGCTGCAGCTCTGGGAGCTTGTTTGCTCTGGCCAGCAGGGCTGAGGACCCCTAGGGAGATGAGGTCCAGAGGGTGTAGCTCTAGTTGCTGGATTTGAAACCTACTTCCCTGTGGTAGAAAACTCTTGACCATGATCAAAGGGCTGGTATCTGGTAAAGGGGACACCTGGGAAGAACTGTTTTTCGAAGGTGAGTCAGAAAGCTTGGCTCATGGCTGGGGCAGTGGCTCACACCTGTAATCCCAGCACTTTGGGAGGTTGAGGTGGGTGGATCATGAGGTCAGGAGATCGAGACCATCCTGGCTGCGGCGAAATCCCATCTCTACTAAAAATACAAAAAATTAGCTGGGCGTGGTGGTGGGTGACTATAGTCCCAGCTACTTGGGAGGCTGAGGCAGGAGAATAGCACAAACCTGGGAGAGGTTGCAGTGAGCCGAGATTGTGCCACTGCACTCCAGCCTGGGCGACAGAGCGAGACTCCGTCACAAAAAAAAAAAAAAAAGCTTGGTTCAAATGGGCAGATATCAAAAATATCAGTCAAGTTATTGCACAAGGCAGGCATTTTACCAAGTAAAAATCCTCTGAAAAAATTTAAATATCTATATTGTAAATGCTTCCATTTTTAGTGTGTTTAAAATGCAGAAAATTGCAGGTCATGTTAATATCCTGATGATGATGATCATGACGGCGGCTTCTAATTTCTGAGCACTTTATATGTGTCAGATCATAGTTTCAGGAATTCACTAACAGTGTCTTAAATTACACGACAGTCCAAGAGGTAGATACAGATTTTCTTTTAGTCTTATTTTCTACTAAGGCTTAGAGAAGTTACTAATGTGCTCAAAGTTGCACAGTCAGAGGCAGAACATAGGCTGTACACAGTTTGGCTGATACCCCAGTCCTTGCTCTTAGTCAGAACCACTGGCACATGTTCTTTACAACACCATCTGTATTGCTTAACAAAATGTTTTCCTCTGTATTAAATACCACAGAGATGACCAGTTCACTGCATAACTTTGATGGTCTTGTGATGCCCATATCATTCTACTGAGTCAAGGATACTTGCATAAATGGCAGAAGGAAAATATATATAATTATTGAAAAAGGAGAAGGCCCTCAGACCAACAGCAGGAAACACTTTTTGGTCATATTTTAGGTTGTCAGGGGCACACGTCAGGATGGAGAGGGCCTGATATGGTTTGGATCTGTGTCCCCACTCAAATCTCATGTTGAAATGTAATCTCCAATGCTCGAGGTGGGGCCTGGTGGGAGGTAATTGGATCATGGGGACAGTTTCTCAAGGCTTACTACCATCCTCCCTTTGGTGCTGTCATCATGATAGTGAGTTCTTGTGAGATCTGGTGTTTAAAAGTGTGTGGCACCACCCCCCTCTCTCTCTTGCTTCTGCTCTTGCCACATAAAATGTGCCTGTTTCCTTTTCGCCTTCTGCCATGATTGAAAGTTTCCTGAGGCCTCCCCAAAAGCTGAGCAGATGCCAGCATTATGCTTCCTGTACAACCTGCAGAACTGTGAGCCAATTACATCTCTTTTCTAATAAATTACCCAGTCTCAGGTATTTCTTCATAGCAGTGCGAGAATGGACTAATACAAGGCCCTGACAGGTAAGACAGTAAATAGAGTTTCCATGCATTCTCAAGAGTTCTGAGTTCAAGCAAAACAATATTTTCATGGACAATATTGAACCTACTGAAATAATCTGCTTCCTTTTTTCAGACAGCATAGACAGGTAAAGATTGATAAGCTCCAGGTAGGAGGTGGGTGTCGTGTAGTATCGCCTGCGCAGCTCATTGTAATAGCGCTCTGCCATGCTGGAGACACTCAAGTGAACATTCACGCACATCAAGGGAAGCTTTTCTTTCAGTTCTTCATTTCCAGCATCGACTTGTGAGAAAAATGTCTTTGACACAGAAAGAAGTGCTTCTTTGCGCCACTGTGAATCAAGGAAAAATCTAGAAAATCTGTTGTGTCATTTCAATAACATACAGTTTAATACCAAGAAAAACATATTTCTCGGGAACTCCTCCCTGCCCAGTCCCCTCTTTACCTAGTTAACTCCTACTCATGTCTATGGTGCTTAATGAACTGAAGGGCTCTGTCCATTTGAGAGGTGCCTGGGTCTGCATTTACTGACCAATATGTCTCCACAGTATCACGCACACAGAAGTTGTTCAATAAATATTTGTTGACTGAATGAATTAATGATTGGGTGCTTCTAGAATTCCATAAATAAATCACATATGTTACAGGGACCTTATGTCCTCACTCTGTTTGTTAATAGTTGGGACCTCACGTCCATCATTATAATCACTGTCCTGCACACCTCAACTCCTTTGCTCCTCTCTTGCTTCTTTGAACTCACTTGAACATTGGTCAAATGCAACTCTCTTACTCCATGCCTGCAACTGTGCAGCTGAGCATGGCTGGAGAAAAATGCACAACCTTGCCAATTAGTATCACTTTAAATTTTTGATAATTAGCTTCCTAGTGCAGCCCAGAAATGCTTCTACATTTTCTAATATATCAGTTTTATGCTCTCCTGAGTATTTCACACCCGATTCTACTTCCTTAAACTGCTGACACTTAGTCTTTCTTCTTCACTCTCAGCCGATGACCTTACTACCCATATCACTAAAAAACAATAGCAATGAAAACAGAACTTCAATGAGCTCTTACCCCCACATCTTCCCACCTACCTGCATCTGTGCTCATATATTCTGCCTCCCCACCTGTTACTCAGGGGTAGGCTGTGGATGCACCTTGACCAGGTCAGCCCCTTCTTTGACGACTCATTCTCATCCCTTCTTTCTTATTCAAGGAAACTGGTCCCACAGTGCTTAACTCGGTATGCTGCATCATCAGTATATTTATCTTTTCTGGATCATTTACATCAGCACACATACACGCCGCTTGTGTTTCACATTTAAAAATACTTCTCTCTTGACCTCACATGTCCCCTAGCTCTTGCCCCATCTCTCTGCTTTCCTTTGGGGCAAAACTCAAAAGTGTTGCCTATAACCACTGACTCAGATTTCTCTCCCCTCTTCTCTCTTGAACCCTTTCCCCCACCATCCATTGAAACAGATTTTGTCGAGATCGCTGATAACTTCCACATTGTTAAATTCAATGGTCTCCTCTTCCTTTACAAATTCTGTTTTGTCTTTGTTCTATGATTGCCACGGTCATTCCCTATATGAATAAATTCCTAGGAGGCTTTAAAGCTAATACAGGTACCCATAAGTTACTCTTGGACAATGTGTTACCCCTTTAAAGAGCAAGCAAGTCCAACTTCTCAAAGAGATATCCTGGGATGTCACCAACCTGCACAAACCAGTCAATGGTGCAGCAGTTCACAAGGGATGGAAACATCCTGCATTGGGACCGAAAGGCCTCCCCAACTGGGCTCATGCAGAGAACAATGTGCAGCTTCTGACGCACTTTGCTGATAAAGTATTGAAACACCTGACAAAAAGAAAGCTATTTTTCAATTTAAAATAATGATTAAGCAACAATGAAAATAAGTGTTGGCTAATGCATCTGAGGCTCCCAATATCAAATATAAAATGTCAGCATAGTAGATATGTAAATTTTCTTGTTCAACATTCACTCCAACCTCTTTCTCTCACACAGTCTGGAAAGATTAAAAATGACATTTTGCAAACTCCATCGCGGCTAGGATTCTGGATGTGATTTAGGTCCCTTTCACCTGTGTACTTAAGAAGATCCTTTGAATAAAGGGCCAGTCATACAAGGTTTTGCTGTGGGACAGAGGACATCTGGGACAGACGGGCAGGGTGCTGCACAGCATCAGGTTTTACAGGTGCAGAGCCTGGCAGAAGTTGCATGGTATGGGAGTTTTTTTTTTTTTCTTTTTCAACTTTTATTTTAGATTCTGGGGGTACATGTGTAGGTTTGTTACAAAGATATATTGTGTGATTCTGGAGTTTGGACTATGACTGATCTTGTCACCCAGGAAGTAAGCACAGTACCCAATAGGTAGTTTTTCAACCCTTTCATCCTTCCCTCCCTCTCTGCTCTTTTATTCTGCAGTGTCTATTGTTCCTATCTTTATGTCCATGTTACCCAATGTTTAGCTATAAGTGAGAACAGGTGGTATTTGGTTTTCTGTTTCTGCATTATTTGCTTATGATAATGACCTCAAGCTGCATCCATGTTGCTGTAAAGGACACAATTTCATTATTTTTAATGGCTGTGTAGTATTCCATGGTGCACACATACCACAATTTCTTTATCTAATCCACCACTGATGGGCACCTGAGTTGGTTCCATGTCTTTGCTATTGTGAATAGCGCTGCAATGAAACATACAGGTGCATATCTCTTTTTGGTAAAATGATTTATTTTCCTTTGGGTATATACCAGTAATGGGATGGCTGGATCAAATGGTAGTTCAATTCTTAGTTCTTTGATAAACTATCCTGTAGCTATTATTTCTGGAAGTGGCTCCTGATTTCAGCTGCTTCCTGATGTGATGGAGGACACGTGGCTCTGGAGCTAGCGGCTGATGCAGAGGCACACTGACTGGTTTAGTGGCTCCCTGATTCAGTAGGAATGGTTGTGGCAGAGGCAGCTACCTCCTTGACCATTGACTTCTACAGTGTACATTTTATATTCATTCCAAGGAGTTCAGTCTGGAATTTCTTTCTTTGGCCCTTCCAATGATTCTGTGTCCGTTTAATAAATCCCTTCCTGCTTACATTAGCAGAAATAGACTTGCATCTGTACCTATAATCTCTGACTTAGCAGGAGAGACAATTCTCATAAAGGGAAACAGTAAAGATATAAGAAAGAACAGCCAGAGAGTTAAAGAAGGTGCAGAAACAAGGAAAAAAGCTGGGGTGAACAAGTAATGGTGTATGGGATCTAGCACATGGTGTTGGAGAATGGAAGTGTACAGCAGCCACACTGTTCCCGAATGAGTGAGAGAAGACACATTCCTGCTTTGTTGTGTCATAACACTGCTGCTAGGCAAGGGCATCAACAATGCTAGCTAGACCTATGCCTTCAGCCCTCCACAGGCAGGATGCTGCAGTGTGTGAAATAAACTAGTGCTTAAAGAGGAATAAGAGAGGCTGGCCAGTTTGGACAAGACTATGACCTCTGTGGGGCAGTGGGATTTCTGTTTTCTGCTTCCCACAGAACTTTCTGGAAGTCTGGTGACCCAATGCTTTAAACACCGAAAATAAAATACATAGACTACAAAGGAAACCAATTATATTGAAAAAAATTCTATTCATGGACCCCTTCAGGGAATCAGTGAATAGTTAAATAAAAGGTGAAGAAACCTTTTTGTAATAAAGCCACATAACTACTCTGGCACGTCCTACCTCGTCTCTGTTCCCCTCGGAAATCCCTACTTCTTTTGCTCTTGGTCTGGTGGCCGCTAAAATCTGCTCCAGTTCATCCTTTTCAAATAAATTAGGCACTTCACCTGAGTTCAGGATGTTATTTATATCTTCTAGGAACTCCTCCACTACAATCTGTAGAAGAAAGCAGTGATCATTACAACTTGCTCAATCATTTTCCATTTATTATAAAGTAAATATTTATTCTAAAATTCACATGAATCAATTTCATCTTTAAGAGAAGATAATCTTAAAAATTACATGGAACCCTGAAGTTCTAACATAGCAAGTACACTGATTTTTCATTTTTCCTTTGTGTTTTGTTTCTTAGCAGGCATTCCCATTTTACCTGGGTCAAGTCATATGTTCAAGTATTTTATATTCTGCCCCTTTCAGTTACCATTTCATCATTAATACTAACCCATAGTTCTGTATGTACGCATCATATTTATCACAAATATAGAAGCAGAAGGCACCATTGAGCTGATGCACCATACATTTACACGGACAGAGATAGTTTACAGTCTTGTTTACATTATAAGAACAATTTTAGGCATATAGCTTTTCTCCTTAGTTGGATTATTTCCTTGAAACAAATTCCCAGGAGTGAGATTAGCAATTAAATGCATAAATATTTTCTGGATTTTGAAGATTTTACTATTTCTCATCCAATTCAAGTGTGACTTCATCAATTTTTAACATTTATTTTTGTTAATTTGGGAGGTATAATAAATGCTTCCTTTTGGGGAATTTATTTTGGATGTTTTTGATTATTAGCAAGGGAAAATATTATCCCACATTTATTATTGTCCATTAAAAAATCGGTCTAAACTTTGCAACCACCTGCATCTTGGAGTTTTCTTTCAAATTTGCATGAGTAATTTACATATTTTGAAATAGACTTTTTGTCTTTCAACACTGATGCAAATATTTAAAAGTAATCTGTCGTTTACCCTTTATTTCAGTTAACTTTTTAGTTATATAAAAGCTTGAGTACTATATATTTAACTATGACAAGATATCTGTTATTTTATTTTCTTCATTTGAAACTTTTTGTTTTTCTTAATAAACTTGGTATAATTGTGTCTGTCAATTTTCCCCAAGAGCAAACAGTAGTTTTCTGTATTCTAATTTATTTTTGCTTTATCTTGTTCCATTTTCTTATGTGTCCTGTGACATTTTTTCCCTCCTAAAGTTTTAAGTAAAGTAATTTGTGTAGTTTCTAATTTTTGATTCAAATCTACAAATGTAAATTTGAGAACTGTTGGGTTGCATTCCATAGATTTTTATATTAAGTTCATTTTTCTTAGTCTCTAAGAGATTTTGACTTTCTTGATCTTTATATGAACGTTTTAAAGTCCTAAGACACATCATTAATTTCTCCTTTAATTAAAGCATGGGCAAAGAATGTTATGAGTACAGCTTATGCTTTTAACAATTTAATAAAAATTTCTTTAAATCTAGTATATGATTAATTTTTGTAAACATTCAGTAGTATTAGAAAATAATTGCTTTCTCTGTAAAATATGACATATAGTATCTAGCTATTAATTGTAGCTTAGAAATTATATTATGTAAAATATCTAATCATAGTTATTTCTACTTTGTTAAGTTACAGCCAATTAAACTCTATTTTTAACATCTTGTTTCTCTCAATTTCTTCTCACATTTATAATGTTTTGTGTATATATAAGTTCATGTATAGACACATGCATTTTTATTTTTATGGTTACATTTACTCTTCATTATTGTAGAACATTTGAGATTGATTGGGGCTTCCAACAGAATGTAATAACTTTTTGTCTAAAGAGAAGCAACACAATATGACTTGATCTTTGGAGCTTTAATACTTGGAGACTTTTTATATAACTAGTTTGATTTTTAAAAGCAATGTTAAAAGCACTATCAGAAATATCTTAATTTTAGGATAATCAGAAACTACAGATAAGCAAAACTAAGACAATAAAAATCACTCACAATCCCATGATTCAAATGTTTTCTCTTTGTACACAGGGCATGCATGTCGAGATATACATTAAAATGTGGATATTTCTAAAATATAATTTTAAAGTTTTTACATAGTGCTCTAGTATCTGGTTATATCAGATATTATGCATACGACTTTCACTGGACATTAATACTCTTTCAGATTATTATTTAAAAACATTACAATAGATATTCTTATACGTGCAACTTTGTACATAGCTTTGATTATAATGTAAAAGAAATGTAAAGGCTTTACCTACATATTGCCAACTACTTTCCAGAAAGGTTTTGCTAATTTATAATCTCCCAGTGAAGAATAAACAGGCTTATTATTCCCACACCTCTGTCAACACTGTATATTATGATTTTTAACCATTATCAACTTGCAAGGCCAAGTCACTGGCATTTTTATTTTTTTATTTTTATTTTTATTTTTTATTATACTTTAGGTTTTAGGGTACATGTGCACAATGTGCAGGTTTGTTACATATGTATCCATGTGCCATGTTGATTTCCTGCACCCATTAGCTCGTCATTTAGCATTAGGTATATCTCCTAATGCTGTCCCCGCCCCCCCCACCCCCCACCCCACAACAGTACCCGGAATGTGATGTTCCCCTTCCTGTGTCCATGAGTTCTCATTGTTCAATTCCCACCTATGAGTGAGAACATGCGGTGTTTGGTTTTTTGTCCTTGAGATAGTTTACTGAGAATGATGTTTTCCAGTTTCATCCATGTCCCTACAAAGGACACGAACTCATCATTTTTTATGGCTGCATAGTATTCCATGGTGTATATGTGCCACATTTTCTTAATCCAGTCTATTGTTGTTGGACATTTGGGTTGGTTCCAAGTCTTTGCTATTGTGAATAGTGCCGCAATAAACATATGTGTGCATGTGTCTTTATAGCAGCATGATTTATACTCCTTTGGGTATATACCCAGTAATGGGATGGCTGGGTCAAATGGTATTTCTAGTTCGAGATCCCTGAGGAATCGCCACACTGACTTCCACAATGGTTGAACTAGTTTACAGTCCCACCAACAGTGTAAAAGTGTTCCTATTTCTCCACATCCTCTCCAGCACCTGTTGTTTCCTGATTTTTTAATGATGGCCATTCTAACTGGTGTGAGATGGTATCTCACTGTGGTTTTGATTTGCATTTCTCTGATGGCCAGTCACTGGCATTTTTATTTATTACAATTTCCTTCATTAATGGTGAGGTTGAAAATTTCTTCAGGTGTTTAAAGCCCTTTGTTTTCTGAACTGTGTATTCACATTCTATCACATTTTTTCTATTTCTTCTATAGATGTGCTTGACTTTTCCTTTTTCATTTGTGATAAGTATTTTTATAATAAGATATAAACTCATTGCATGTCATAGATACTAAAAATATTTTTCCAATTTTTTCTTTGTATTTAATTCTGCTTACAGTATTTAAAAAAATTTATGCATCAAATCTATCACTTTTTTATTCATTGGTTAATTTCTAGACGGGTTTATTTTCTCTAAAGAAAAAATACTCAAGAATAATCAATGTAGAAAGTCCTCTGCTATAGAATTAATTCAAGATCAGTTAAATTAGCTGTCGTAGATATAGATGTAATCCTACTTCAATTTTAAAGGTAATTTAACCCAAAAGATAGCCCTTATTTTTTCCTTTCTGTAGTAAAGTCATGTTTCCCTAATTGAATTTTTGGTAAATTATTTTCTTATATGCACTTTTATACAGTTTATTACCTTCTGTTATCTTTGCCTTTTCCCTCGAAGAAAAGTTAAAAACTTACCTCCTTGACCTTTGATCAAATTTAATTACTAAGAATTTAAGGAGGGAAACAATACTTGGTAAAATAAATAAAAATGTATTATAAAAGTCTTTTACAAGCTGTGGGAATTCTGTTATCAAAGGGAACAGTCCCCTTGAACTTCATCCTACAAACTGTTCAAAGCACACACCCGATTGTAACACCCATACATTTCCTGTTCTTACCCATGGGCTGTTTAAACACACACCTGGGTGTCAGTGAAAAGGAAAACCATATTCTTGTCTTCTACACCAGCCATTTTGTACAACTTCCTCAGGTCTTCATGAAAACTATCATAATTATATCCCCGGCTGAGTTCAATCTGCAAACATTTGTAACCGCATATATGAGCTGCAAGTCTCGTGAGTGACTGCTTTCCTGTGCCTCCTACTCCGACAAGCAGGGCATTGCCTCTTTCTTGACGTATCATCCGAGCGATCCTGCCAACATCAGAGCAGAGAAAGGTTTATTTCAAGTTCACAGACATGGCTCCTGCTCAGAGAGCCTACCCCAGGGCCAAAGGCTGGTGGCCAGTGGAGCCTCCTCTCTGCGCAGGATGCTGCAAGGGAAGAGCAGGCTGCATCTGAGGCCAGGGTTTGGTGAACAGCACTGCTCAGCTTTTCTCTTTTTCATTCTTTCCCCCATTCCTAACAGGCTGTTGGGTCTTGGCCCTAGTCGTACAAATTTAGAATAAAGTAAAATCTCTTTTCCCTGAAGTCTGAAGGACTTTGTTGGAGACCCTAGCTGATCTAGGCCACAACTTATATTGTCAGTTGGTAAGCCCAGGTTTCCATTTGTAAGAATGAGCAAGCAGAGAAATCACTGAACCTAGAAAAAGACACCACAGTGCAGAAGGAGAGATCAATAGAACACTTTGAAATGGATTTACTGCAGGATACCAACACAATTTTAGAAAGTTTCTGATTCATGTTAACAGGAATTTTTTTTTTTTTGAGATAGAGTCTTGCTCTGTTGCCCAGGCTGGAATGCAGTGGTGTGATCTCGGCTCACTGCAACCTCCGCCTCCTGGGTTCATGCCATTCTCCTGCCTCAGCCTCCCGAGTAGCTGGGACTACAGGCGCCCGCCACCACGCCCGGCTAATTTTTTGTATTTTTAATAGAGATGGGGTTTCACCGTGTTAGCCAGGATGGTCTCGAACTCCTGACCTCATGATTCGCCTGCCTTGGCCTCCCAAAGTGCTGGGATTACAGGCATGAGCCACCACGCCCACCCAACAGGAATTTTGAAAAGCACTGCAATGTTGATACTAGAGAGAAAGCACTCAAAAAGGAGGGAAACCCCCCCAAATTTAGGAAAAGTTGGGTAGAGATGGAAAATCTACTAAACTGAAAACCTGAGTGGAAGGTGATGAGTCTCATAAATAGAGTACTGTGGAGAGTTGAACAGGAAAAGTAGAGGCCAAACTCCAGGAATATACCCAGAACTCAGAAAAAAGATAGCAATCTTAAAATAATGGGAGAGAAAATGGAAGATAAGGAGGGCAAATCTAGGAGAAACAAATGGCATCCCAGAGGCCACACCATAGAAATTACAGGAATGAGAAGGAATAGAACTGAGGCAATGGTGACTGACATAATAGAAGAAACCACTGGGGCTGAACCCACAGACTCAAAGGTCAAGAAAAAAATTAGAGGAGAGACAAAACACTAAATGTTTCCTAGGAGATCTGTAAGTAATTTACATGTAGAAGTTTTATAGTAGAAACCTATGTTTTAAACATAATTGAAAAGTTTATGATTATCTAATGCAGAAATAATAGATTATCACCAAAGGAACAAATAATTTTAGGCTGGCTTCAGGCATCTATTCGACAAGATGACATTTTACAAGACAATGGTTAGAGGGAGAAAAATACCATGTTATGGCTCAGAGAGTAAATAATCTGCAAAGCCTCCCTAAAAGATTCCTTGAAGATATACACAAACATGAATGAAATTTAAAAACCTGGGAAGGGGGAAGGATATTAGTATAAAGGTGACCAGTATGTATGAGAATCAACTCTATACATTGTTGTTAAGATGATAGAAAAGGCGGCGATAACATCAACAAATTCTTCTTAAGAAGACATAAAATAAAAACATAATTTAAAACTTATTACTATTGTCTAAAATCTAGAAATCATGGGAGAAATATAAAAGCAGGCTCAATTATTTTTCCTCTTCCTCCCCTTCCTTCTTCTTGGAATGTATCTATCTATCTGTCATCTATCTATCTATCTATCATCTATCTATCTATCTATCTATCTATCTATCTATCTATCTATCTATCATCTATCTATCTATCTATCTATCTATCTATCTATCTATCTATCTATCTATCTCTCTCTCTCTCTATCATCTATCTATCTATCTATCTAATTTATATTGCTGATAATTGAAGAAAACAATATTCAAATATTTTAAAATTATAGTGGCTTTATTAGTTTTTGACTATGAAAACATCACATGGTCACTGTAACTCATTAGAGAAAACCATTGCTAACTCTTTCCCACATGTAAGCTTCATCATGGGGGCCTGGATGCTGTCCATTTCTCTGTGAGAACAGTGCATAGCATTTGGCGGGTGCTCCATCAATTCCACATTCAAGTAACCAACTTCTAGAGACTGTAACAGTTAGTTACTATATACATCATCTTTGGTGGCAGGAGATAGGAGCTATGTAGTGTAAGAATAGAACAGGGAGTCTACAAGGACTTATTTAAAAAGTCTTCCTCCAGGACAAGGCACAGACTCCCAGTCATTATTTAGGATCTTCTGAAATAAGAATCAAACTTTGAAATTTGTTTCCTCCACCTTTACATCCTCTCCTGCTCCTCAGACAGGTCCACTTTTTCCATATCTTGAGTGCCTTGGTAAGATGGCTTTGTCTAAAACCGGGGTCAGCAAACTATGGCCTGCGGGCCAAATCCTGCCCCTTAACAATGTGGTTTTTTAATGACCCACGAGCTAAGAATGGTTTTTAGATTTTTTTTAATGGTTGAAAAAATTTTTTAAAGAGTAATATTTCATGATATGTGAAAATCCTTTGAAATTCAAATATTAGTGTCTATAAATAAAGTTTGTTGAAACATAGCCAAGCTCATTCATTCACTTTCTGTCTGTGGCTGCTTATGCATTATGACAGCAGGGTTGAGTAGTTACAGTATGATCTGCAGAGCCTGAAATAGCTTTTCTATCTGGCCCTTTACCAAAGTAGTTTGTCAACATTTTCCCCAGAACTTTTGGCCAACTCCTCTACTAGAATAACGAAGACCCATAGGCACCATTGTCATTGCTATGTGTCTGCCACAGTACACATCTACTGAAAGACACATCAGATGTCTATTTGCTTATTTCTCTTCAGCTGCCCAGGCGAGTATAAAATTGAGGGCAGAGTGAATAGAAAATAATGTTTTCTTATTTTTCCCATAATGTACAAGTGTCCTACTGTTGATGAAATATTGAATATGATAAAAATCTTGCACTTTATATGTCACTCTTTCCTTATTTCATGTACATTATTATTTATAGTAGTTTGATTATTTCTATCTGAAACAACTAGAAACAAACTACTTGTCCATTGTGCTTTGTAGTAGTATTTTTTTCTGGCAATTTACTTATAAATGGATTGAAAACTTCCCCTAGTAAGAATCCTCTAATGTAGTAGCTAAGTTATATTTTCTCTCATGTGGTAGGCAAGAGATGGTTCTCCTAATTAGTGGCTTAAATACTAATAGATTTGTTCTACTATCCTTGGAGTGTGGTGACAACTTTGGGGGCATACAATGGGCAGAAACTGCCTGGTACATTTGCTCTTTGAAAGCACAGGCTCTGAAGCAAATTTTTCCCCCGAGTTAAAAGACTTTTACTTACCCTATGTTAAAAAGCCAAAAACTAAAATGTCACCAACAAATGGAAATGTAATGCGTGCTAAATTACTGAGTATTTAGTAATTAATCCATAACTCACTTTCATAAAAAAGTCCTTTCCATTGCTAATCAGCATTAGTTGTTTGAACGCTCTTACAAGCAGAAATATGTTTTCTCTGATTCCTAACTACTGATCCTCTCTTGAATAAAAGAGAACAGTCTACATCATTATTTACATGGCAGTCCTTTGTGCATCTGAAAACCGAATCTTCACCATTCTACAAATGGTTTTTAATTTCCGTCTATAATATTTTAAGCAAACCTTGAGGGGCCTGGTAATTCTCCTTCACAAAAGTAAGAAAGATTATAAATAGAATTAAGCCAACTTTGCTTATGGTCTGGTCTATTCCCCAGGAAGTTTCTCAGACCAAAATGCTGCCATTATTTTTTTCCTTGTAGGCTTAGGGCCTGCCTGAGTGATGGGAATAAAAGTTGTTAGGGGATAACATGTGGGTATGCTGCCAGGGGGACAGAGGGGAAGCAAGTGGCATCTGGACAAGCCAATGACAAACGACCTATGTTATAACACTTAAGCTGTGACAAACATAAATCTTGAATTAGGGCTAATTAAAGAGCTGAAATATGGAACAGGTGAAGACTTTATTTGCTTATGGTTTATGTGAAAAAAAATCCTAGGGATTTAACTGTCAGTATTAACAAGGACCAACACTAAAATGTAGTTAACACAGGAAAAAAACCAAAGCCATGAAAATCTTGCTGTAGCAGTAGACCATGGGAAATCCTACTCTCACTGTATTTTGCTATATTTATTCCACAGAATATGATATCAAATCTGGATGCTGCATTTTAAGTAGAATATTGAAAAATTATAAAGTGCTCAGTATGTGAAGACTGGAAGTAATCTCTAACAGGCAATAAGAAAGATGTGGGATAATTTTGCCTGGAGAAGATAAAGCTAAGAAGAATATGGGAATCATCTTCAAATATTTGGAGGGCTGTTATGAAAAAAAGTGAGTCCATTTTGGGTAGTGGCACCCACAGTAGAGTTAGAGCTGCAGCACTGGCTGTGATCCCCACCTGCCACTTACTGACTAGAGGACTTTGGACCATTTACCTAATCTCTCTGTGGCACACTACGTTGTCCAAAAAGTGGCTGCAGTAATGCCTCTGGTCCTACTTGCTCTTTGATTCCATCAAGATATAGGGTTTCTGTACTCTTCTTTTGACCTTGAGTGGGCCTGTATGACTGCACTGACTAGAAGAGCACAGTAGAAATGATGCTATGTGACTTCCAAAACTATGTCAAAAAAGCCATTTGGCTTCTGCCTGGCTCTCTGTCTTGCAGCACTTGCTTTTGGATCCCTGAGCCACCATGTTGAGAAACACAGATACCCTGATGCTGCCATGCTGAGAGACAAGTGGAGAGACTATATGGAGGCAGAGATGCTCCAGGCACTCCAGCGGCGATCTGATTACAACTGCAAGAGAGATGCTCAGAGAGAACAGTTGCGAAAATTGAGAGATGATAAAATGAATCTGTTAAGGGTAGGAGTGGCTTATTATGTAGCAATAGACCACTGGGACATTCTCTGAGCCTTACTTGTAAAGAGATTATGATCCTGAGCTACAGAGAGATTGTTGTACCAGGTAAATGAGATGCTCCATATCATGGTTTCATACCCACACTGAGTGCCTTAATCATGACTGCTTCACAGGATGGGATGGATACCAGAAGCACAGGAGGCAGATGTTGGCTTATCCTGGAAGGATCATTTTAGCATTAGAACTGTCAAACAGGACAGGAGCCATTTCAGGAAGTGTGCCCCAAGGACTGCAGATATTTAGGCTGGATGCTCATGAATGTGTCAAGGTTGTCCCTCATAGGACACTTGCAGTGGGTAAGAGTCAGACTCGCAAGCAGGTGAAATCTTTGATCCTGGATTGAACTCGTTTTGCTATAATTTTGAAGCTCTTCTTTCTTTAGGCATGCATGGAATTAGCCTTGTTATAACGTACATGTATCTCTGTAAACAACCTCATATCCTTTTTATAACAAGACAGAACAGATACAAACAAACAGAAACCATCTATTAATATTGAGCAAAAATAACGACTCTGGGGATTCCATAGAAAGCTCATTCCACAAATATTTAAAATATGTTAAACAATAACTCTTAAGTTATGGTGACAGTTAATAAAAGACCTCTGACCATCTAGCAATCTGTTTGAAGAGTTTATACAACTTATTTTTTTATCCTTTAATACAAAAAATATTAAATCAATGCATTATTGGGCGCCTTATAGCACTATACCTTGAAACATGTTCTATAGCGTCCTGGAAGAACACCAACTTTACTTCTTTGGGATTTGTGAGATTATAATCATCAAGATAGTCCTGTAGAACATTTGCAATTTTCTCTATATCAGGCATGTCATCATAAATCCGATCCGCTTTATCTGCTCCAAACTATAATTTATGGGAGAAGAACCAAGTTGGATCAATTCTGATGGACACATAACCTGGAAAATCCATTTCATTTAACTTCTTCAAGAGCTACACTGGAATTTTGAAGGTTTTTTTTTTTTTTTTTTTTTTTTTTTTGAGACGGAGTCTTGCTCTGTCGCCCAGGCTGGAGTGCAGTGGTGCAATCTCGGCTCACTGCAAGCTCCGCCTCCTGGGTTCACGCCATTCTCCTGCCTCAGCCTCTCCGAGTAGCTGGGACTACAGGCGCCCGCCACCATGCCCAGCTAATTTTTTTGTATTTTTAGTAGAGACGGGGTTTCACCGTGGTCTCAATCTCCTGACCTCGTGATCCACCCGCCTCGGCCTCCCAAAGTGCTGGGATTACAAGCGTGAGCCACCGCGCCCGGCCAAAGGTCTTTGCAATAAAATTTACATAGGAGCTCAGAAATAGGGTTTTGATTTTTCTCACAATGCTACATTCTGATTTCACTTTTTTTTTTTTTTTTGAGATGGAGTCTCTCTCTGTTGCCCAGGCTGGGTGGGGTGCAGTGGTGCGATCTCAGCTCACCACAACCTTCGCTTCCTCGGTTCAAGTGATTTTCCTGCCTCAGCCTCCAGAGTAGCTGGGATAACAGGTGCCCACCACCACGCTCAGCTTAGTTTTGTATTTTTAGTATAGACAGGGTTTCACTATGTTGGCCAGGCTGATCTCAAGGTCCTGACCTCAAATGATCTGCCTGCTTCTGCCTCCTAAAGTGCTGGGATTACAGGTGTGAGCCACCGCGTCCGACCTGGTTTCATTTTTTTGCTGTTAAGGTTATTGACATTGGAAAAGCTAACTGGTTAAAAACTATGCATGGCAGACTGCTATTATTATAAAAAATCATGCCAGAACTATTTGTAGTTTTTAAATAGCAGTCATCTAGGGTTACCTAAATTGTTGAGAATGAAATTCAGGTGTAAACTGTAGGGCGTCAAGTCCTTGTTTTAATCTATTGATGATGTCCCTTCTCTATTGTATGTAGCAACTGCCCCAGGGGCACTTTCTCCTGGAATGTTTTACTAAAACACACATAGGCAATGCAAGAAGAATCTAGCTGTTCTTTTTCTGTTTATTCCCTCATCTGATAATACAATTAACTAGAAACACACAGGAAAATAATCTTTAAAAACAAACTTTGGACCATACTTTTAATAATAAATATAAATATATACTTTACAAAAATACGTAGTTTATCTTTTTTATTTGTCAGGTGGTAATACTTATCTAGAGTGGAGTTACCAGAGTGGTGAGGTATTGCCTACATATAATATAAAGACAAGTTCCTTCATGTGTTGAACCAGCATTGACGGAGAGCCTGCTATGTACCTCTGTGCAGGAACCTGGGAACTTAAGATGAACAAAAACAGACGTGGTCTCTGCCCTCTTGGAGACACTGGGAATGTTTTACTCGAACAAGAGGCACCTTAGTAAAACAACATGGCTATCTGCCAATGTAGGCAGGGCAGTGAGACAGCAGATTTATTCCAGGCAGGTCAAGAGGGTAAAATTTACCAGAGGGTAAAATTAGGTCCAGAGGGTAAAAATTAGACAGACGGTATTGCGGAGACAGGCTTGAGGAACTCATAAGGGAATAAAAAGAAGTTAAATATATAAAAAAATTTGCTAGCAATTAGAGTTACTCTGAAATGAAGAGAACAATTCTCTTAACCAAGTAGCTTCACTACGTAGAGTACAATAAAGGGGAAGTCCCGAGTTAAGAGACTAGACCTCTCCACTTCCTTCCAAACTGAATACCTGATACCTCTCTGATTCAAACCGTTACCAAAATGAATGTAATTAGATCAGGAGTCAGCAAACTTTTTCTGTAAAGGGCCTGATAGTAAATATTTTAGGCTTTGCAGGTCATATGGTCTTTATCACTACTACTGAACTCTGCTGTTGTAGAGCAAAAGCAACCATATAAAAAATCATATATATAAATGGCTGTGGCTGTGTTCCATAGAATTTTGTTTACAAAAATAGGCAGCAGGCAGATGTGGCTCATGGGCCATAGTTTGCTGACATCTGGCCTAGATCTTAACTCCTCACACATGTAAAGTTTTTAAAGAATATACATTTGAATTGGAAAATAATAAATGCTTTACAATTTTCAAATGAGGTCAAGTCAGTCTAACATACTTGCCTTAATGAAATCTCCAAATATGATGGGCTTATTCAAAAAATATTCCAGGTCAATTGCAATTCCAAAATGTTTGTCTATTTAAAGAACAAAACCAAGTTTTTAATATAATGATAATCTTGAATGGAATATTTTAGTGATAAAACATATAGAACAATAGCTGCTACTTTACTTAGAAGACTTAATTAGTATATATAAAAACTGAGAGAATACTGTGTTAACTCCATGCCACTTTAGTTTAGCTGATAATCTCCCAAGTTTAAGATTAAGAATACTTAACAAAGAATTTAAAACATTTGTTAAATAATGAATATTGGATACCTATTTAAGAAATAAGAAGTACTTTAAAATTATCCTGGCCTTTTTTTTTTTTTTTTTTTTGTGACAGAGTCTTGCACTGTCACCCGGGCTAGAGTGCAATGATGCGATCTCAGCTCACTGCAACCTCCGCCTCCTGGGTTCACATGATTCTCTTGCCTCAGCCTCCTGAGTAGCTGGGATTATAGGTGCACACCACCACACCCGGCTAATTTTTTGTATTTTTAGTAGAGACAGCGTTTCACTACGTTGGCCAGACTGGTCTTGAACTCCTGACTTCGTGATCCCTTGCTTTGGCCTCCCAAAGTGCTGGGATTACAGGCATGACCACTGCGCCCGGCCTATCCTGGCTTCTTATCAGACAAAATGCTGTTTCTCCTACTTTCTCTCCTCTACTTAAAACTTTATAATAAATTAAAATACGAACACTTCCTGAATTTATTTATTTATTTTGGTATTTTTAGTAGAGATGGAGTCTTGCCTTGTTGCCCAGGTTGGTCTCGAACTCTTGAGCCCAAGGGATCGAAGTACCCAGCCACCGAAAGTACTGGGATTATAGGCATGAGCCACCATGCCTGGCTGACCCTTCCTGAATTTTAATAAAATTATTTTATAATATTGCATAATATTTCATATATTTTAATATATATTTGAACCACCAAAGAAAATAACTTTTACTCATAAATTATGAAAATTCTTTTTGTGTTAATTGTTCTTTGTAGAAACCAAATTGCTTTTCTACTCAAATAAAAAAAAGAACAGGTAAAGATTCATATTTACTGGCCATTTCTGTCAGAATAACATGGAAATAGTGCTTATCTTCATTATTAATCAAGCGATCATGGAAGACTCTTTGGCACTCATGGCAAAAGAGCCTAAATATCTGAATTTCTTCTCTTATTGTTCCTGGATCACCTTGGAGGATACCTGTTTTTTAAGAAAAGAAAAAAAAAGAAAAATTCTACATTTGTAGAATCTCCAGTAATAGTTTAATTAGGAAAACCTTAAGTACAACTTTACCCTCATATTGCCAAAAATGACTGCTTCCCCAGTGGATATAAACATATACTAATAGTGTCCTCATTTTTTGATAACAAAACTGGGATACATTATTTGACAAAAACATTTTTTCCCTGTTTTGTGATGTTTCTTTAACTGAGCATGTGAAGTGGTCAGACTTCACAATATAAGCAAAGTTTATCTCATTATTACATGAATTGCAATATGTTAAGTGAAGGGCCTCACATTATTTTAAAATATACTAAAGTATATATATTTACTTATCTTGCAACTTTCCTCCTTCCAATGCTTATATTGTTTTTGAAACTCGCATTTCTCTCTCTTTCTTCCCCAATGTCAGTCCTCACCAAAGGCCCCTGGCCCTTCTGGCTTCTACTAAGATTATTCTGAGTACTCATTTCATTAGTGTAAATTGTTATTGCAAACACAGTTCTAATGATTTCAAGTTACAATCAAAGCAACAATGTACAAGAATTCCTGGAAATGGTACTTCTCCACAGGGACCACCAATATGGGGCTCCTCACACTGTAGACAGGGGCAGGGAGAGTGTCTACTGTGCACGTGGGCATGCACAGCAGAAACTGGGTACCACACAGCATGGTAGGTACTGCTCATGCTGCTTTGGAATACTAGGGTATTTCTATAGATAATGATGCTACCTGTTTTTTGCATCTCACATTGGTGTTTGTGTGTGTGTTTGACATATATGTTTCTTGAAATGCTTGAAGTTTTAATTATTTTCAGTTAATTTTTGTAGAAATAAGGAAATTTCTAGGACTTTTGATGAAATGCGGAAACAAGGAGAAAGAGATTCAACACTGGAATTTCCTGTGTATTTTATGATGTGTCATTTCAGAAATAAAGTGGATCCTGAATTTTGAAGCTCAAAAATTATCTTCAAAATAGGAATAGAAAGGCAATTGGGAAGGATAATAAATAAATGACTAGATTAGACAATGTCTGAGGATCAGTGAGTCTGAAGTAGTTCATGAAAGAAACGAAGTCATATTCTAACGTTTTCTAGGAAAATTGAATTCATGAATCACAGGACTAAACTGCTAGTATAAGAGGGCAAGATTTCAGTGGAGAAAGAGAAAACAAATTATTTTGTCATCCTGTGGCAAGGATGGTGTGCCAGCTTTGAGAGTCCTTCAGGCTCTTGAAGGAGGAAGAAAAAGAAGAATGACAGAGCCTTCAGATCGGGAGTTGGGAAGATCAGGAAACTGTGTGAGAACTGTGCATTAGGGAGGAGCAGGAGGGGTTTGCAGGGTTCTTAATGCCTAAGCTCCTGCCATGGGCCAGCATCTCCTAGTTCATTCCCAGACTTGTTAATGCACAACAGGTAATGACTTAGATTGTGATGAAGACAGGAAAGAGAGCTGGCTTTCAAAGAGGCCAGTCATTGCTTCACATGGAAGCACTCCACAGCTTCTACCTTGGCTACTTTGCAGATATTAAAAACAAACTTATACATGTTAGTTAGAATCTTTTTAGAGAAAAAAAAAATATTGGCTGGGCGCGGTGGCTCATGCCTGTAATCCCAGCACTTTGGGAGGCCGAGGCGGGTGGATCACCTGAGGTCAGGAGTTCAAGACCAGCCTGACCAACACGGTGAAACCCGGTCTTTACTAAAAATACAAAAATTAGCTGGGCATGGTGGTGTGCACCTGTAATCCAAGCTTCTTGGGAGGCTGAGGCTGGAGAATCACTTGAATCCAGGAGGCGGAGGTTGCAGTGAGCCGAGATCACGCCACTGCACTCCAGCCTGGGCAACAAGAGTGAAACTCTATCTCAAAATATAAATAAATAAATAAATAAATAAAGAGTGGTGTAGGACAAAGGACACTGGATGGGGAGTCAGGGAACGAAGGAGATTGTGGAGAAACTAAGAGTTAGTGTCCTTGTATACAAAATCAGGGGAGATTTGTTTATTCATCTAGACATTCATTCATTCAGTGCCAGGCCCGATTAGGCACTGGGATACAGTGGTGAACTAAGCATACAGCCCTTGGGGAGCCGATGTCCTAATGGGAGAGACAGATACATAAACACATATATATGCAGAGAAATATGTGCGATATGATTACAGGTAATAGGAGATATGAAGGGACATGGGCATGTGGCTATCTGGTGTCAGAGCATTGCAAGTGACGTACAGAGGTCCCTGGGCAGGCCTGATTTCAGGAATGGCAAGGAGGTGGCAGTAGCAAGGAGGAAAGTGGTAGGCAATGAAAGGGAGAGGGAGCCCAGATCCAGATCACACAGAGACTCAACACAGGCAGGTGCTGGAAGCAGCCTCAGGTGGGTCTCAACAGGGCCCATGGCTGGCTGCTATGCAGAGGGCAGAGCTGGGTCTCTTTGAACAGGGTAAACGGACAATCAGAAGCAGGAAATTAGAAAGGAGGTTAGAGGGGTAGTGGATGGAGTGGTGAGGAGTGGTTAGATTCGGGATATATTCTGAAAATAAAGCTGTCAGGATTATTCATGGATTGCATAGAGGTTTTCAAGGTTCCTGGCCAGAGCAACTAATGGTAGTCTCCTCTGGGGCCGGGGTATGCATGGCCAAGGTGGAGGGGAAAAGCAAGAGTTCCATTTAGACATGCCAAGTTTAGCAGGCCAGCTGGATGCCTGAGGGTGCACACTGAGAAGGAAGCTGGATATGAAAGTCAGACTCTTAGATAGGGGTGGGAGCTGGAGGCAGGCACTCCAGTGCCATCTCTGAGTAGATGGTACTTGACGATGCAGAATTGATCAGAATTACTGAGGGAATATGTGTGTAGATCTCAAGACCGAGCCCTGAGGCCCTAACATTTTGAGGTAGGGAAGAAGAGGAGCAGCTATCAAAACAGACTGAGCGACAGCAGGCAGTGAGGGGGGACCCCAGGAGAGCCTGCCCTGGACCACTAGAGAAGGTGGAGAGGGGAAAGTTGCGTGGACATTGCTGTGAGGTTAAGGTGCCGCTGAGAGCTGACCAGTGGATCTGAGCAGACGGAGACGGGACTCAGGTAGAGCAGTTGAGCGCAGTGTTGGGTATCACACTTTGATTGACGTATATTAAAGGGAAAACTGGAGGTAGTAAGTGAGACAGGGAGGAGAGACAATTCTTTAAGAGGTCTTTCTAGAAAGAGCAGAGAAATGGGAGGGGTACCATCAGGGGATATGGGTCTTAAAAGAAAATAATTTTTTTTTAAGATGGGAGGTATGACAGTGGCTTTTTATGCCATTAGGCATGATCCAATAAAAAAAGAAACTTTGAAGATGAGAAGAGAAGTGGGAATTATGATAGCAAAATCCTATCAGGAGGGGACTGGGTTTGGTATTAGAAGGAGCACTGACACTGACAGATGCAGGGGCAGCTCAGCCCAGGGAAGGAAGATGCAGGTTGTCGGGGAGATTTAGAAGATGAGTCAGCTCTGGTCCAATTGCTTCTATTTTTTTTTTCAGTGAAAGACAAGTAATCAGCTGGGAGTGAGAAATGGGAGGCAGTATTGGCCATGTGAAATAGTTGTGAAGCACTCAGCCTGAATAGGAACAGATGATGCGATTTCTGGGTGAGTCACCGACACCTGCATACATATAATGTTACTGAGATATTTGGGGGCCAATGGAAAAGTAGGGAGGGTGCAGATCAGAAAATGAGGGTTCAGTACACTACCTTGCACACATTTGGATAAGTCTCTCAAGTTAAAGACATAATGAGACTTGGCGGGTGTTGGCAGGAGGTCAACACTCATTTGGTTATAAATCTCAACTGAGGCTTCTACAATGCTTGATGCAGTTTGCTTTACAGCTGGTGGAAAGTCACTCAGGAAACCATTTAAGATGGCCTAGAACCAGAAACATAACATGAGAGGATTAGATTTATTTTAAAGCAAATATCTATCTTTTAAATACTCCAGATGATAACGTTTTCTAATAATAGATAGAAAGCCAAATTCCAACACAAAGTCTTCTGGTATCAAAGCTCTTCTGCTCATTTCAGAAAACATTCTTGAGAATGTGCTCACTCCTGTCTTCTGTGATTGTTTTGTGATGCCTGAGTGACCTTCATATCTGACTAGTGAATTTACATGAACACACTCTCAAGTAATTTAGACCTCTGCTTGAGGTGAGTCCAAGGGGTCATCACGAAGGGCACAAACCCACCTGGAAATGAACAGAAACCCTCTCTCTCACTTTTATGGATGAATGACCACCACTCTCATAGACTTTCATCTTCATGTATATTTTAAATGCGACTTACTTGCAATGGTGAACTCCTTCACACTTCAGCTTCCCCATCTCAGTAGCTGGCCATTCCCTCCTAAGCTCAGATCAGGAGCTTGGAAGTCTCTTTAGACACCTCCCATTTTCTGTCCCGCAAAATCAATCTTGAACACATTTCTTGGATCTGTTTGCTTCCCTCTGTTTCCCCAGACATCACCTCATCCTGGGCCCCACTCTTTTTTATCTGGGCTTCTCCTTTCTCTCCTTCACTCTGGCCTCTCCACTTCCATCCTGGTCTCCCTGCTGGTCCATCCTTCCCCCAGCTCCCTCACTTCATTCCTCCCTTCCATTGCTCCCCATGTCCCCGCCACACTAGTCTGAACACCCATGATCCTTCCCACCTCAGGCCCCTGCACTGCTGCTCCCGTCTCCCTGTGCCCAGCCCTCTCTGCTTGGCAGATGCCTTTTCATCCTTCATGTTTTAGGTTATGTGCTGTCTCTCCACAGAGGCCTTTGCTGACCACTCAGTCGAAAACAAGTCCTCCCATCAGTCTCTCTGATCTTCTCATCCATAACATCACAACTTGAACATGTGTATTTATTAGTTAGTCCTTGACCCCCAAGTGCTTGGAAAAATCATTATTATTTTTTCAATAGATAAATTCTTATCACCATTAACCCTGGAGTAACTAACAGAAGAAGCCACAAGAATGCATATCAATGTTTGCAAGTTAGTCCAATCTGAAGTTGTGACTTCAGATTTGGTGTCATATATGAGATCTTTTGAAATAAAGCTGAGTATTTTTTTCAGTGAGCCTCCTGTTTAACATTTGCTTTAACTTGTGAGGATGACCTTTTTAGGTATCCCCTCCTGGGACCCCAACATGAGTTTAACATAGTCCACATGGTCTGTATTTTATGTAGGACCATCTCAAACCCAATCTTTAAATTTGATGAAAATCTGTCCATTTGTATGTGTATGATGGAGAATAGACAAGCTGATAATTTTATTTATATATATGTTATATGTATGTAAAAAGCTCCAGACTTCTGTTCTCCATGACACAAATACAAATACAGTTTCTAACATATACATGAGTAACTGTGTGTCTCTATCTAGATATCTCATTTATTTATTCATTATCTGTGTCCATGGAAGAAGATCCATGAGGACAGGGATGATACACCAATGTCAGGCGTATGGAAGGTGCTCAACAAATATTTGTTTAATGAATGAATTAAAGGCTACTAAATTGGTATCCACACATTAAAATTAGCGTATCATTATAGAATTTACTGAGGACCACAGCCTGGTATTCTACTTAAGGATCTGGCTTACATGATCTGTTTGGCAACTTTGCAAAACTCTTACTAAGAACATGCACACAAGATGTAGCCAGGTTTCTCAGTTTTGGGAGAAGGATTCTTTGGCATAAGCACATTATCACTAGTTTATGGAGCTGATCATGGTTTTCGGTTACTGCTGTGATAGCTTTCTAACTAGAAATTTCATTAAATTTAATTTACCTGGTCGTGTGCTGTTCAGTTTACCCTTAGAGTGTATAGTGATGCATATTTTGGCACATAAATTTCCAGTAAGTAAACACTCAGGTTTATATGAACTGTGGTCCAAGAAAGAGTCACTTATAATATACATATTCCAACTGTGCAAACTGTGACTGGGCATTAGCGGTGCACTCCCTGCATATATGCACTGTTTGACTAATTTGCAACAGACTATCAAAGAAAGTACAACGATAGGACTAATCGTGTTAACACTAATAGGTGATTGAAAACATTATATATAATATACATGTACTATTTAGACTCATAAGCTTCTTTTATACAGTAGAAATAAATCTATTTATATATGTTGCTAACAATAAATTTACTTTAACTTATTGATTTTGCTCTTCTTCAATTGTTGATTATATCCAAGTTCTTTCTCCTCCAAACAGTAATGAAGGACAGGACAGATGGGTGATGAATTCTTGGGTTCCGCTTAGGTGGGTTGTGATGAAAAATGAAGTTTGAGATCCATGGGCCTAGAGCAAGTTCTTTTTCCTACAGGCAAAACACCCTGTCTGCTGTAATGAGAGCAATATTCTTTCCCACCTGAATTCAGTCCAACCTAGTAGCCCCCAGAATCTCTCAGTTTTGGCACATATCGTTTCTATTTCCCCTTATAGCTAGTGTGGGTTTTAAATGTAAAGCTGTAAAGTTACAGTGGGAAGAAGCAGCCCTATCACAGCCAGTTTTCAGCTGTGATGTGCTTGCTGGACGATGTTCCCATGGGTGACACATTTCCATGGACATGGTAATCCCACAGGAGGTTGAGAGTTGGGGACCATGTCTTTCCCAGTGGCCCAGACTTCACTGTATTCTTCCCACCCACAAAATGGAAATCATTCCATTTTGGAATGATGAAGAATGACATTTTTCTAGTCATAAAACCCTGAATTTGCTTCAACTTAATAAAAAATGAAATAATTGGCAAATTCAGTCTCTTCTAACCAGGCATAAGTTTCTTGAGACACCCCTCACCACTCATCACATCACAGTGTATCTGTGGTGTGGTTGGGAATCACTCACTTCAAACTTCAAAATATAAATATAAAAGTTCTCAAAAAAGTGTGCAGGCCTTAGACAACCCTTCTAATGGATTTGATGGTTCCTGTTATGTCTTGTTCTATACTCTGGTGCTTAATTATAGGAGCTAAGCTCCTATCCTTTCATATTTTCTAAAGCACTCTCCCAAAGTTTTTCAAAATGTGGCAGTTTTTATATATCATTTTGGCATTAGCTCCTAAACAGCTTATCGGAACTACTTCAATTTATTAAAAATAATTTCCCACAGAAATAAGCTATTTCAATACAAACAGAAAATTCCTTTCCACATACTGAAGGTTGTATACATGTGGGGTCTGTCCCTCTCGAGAGAGGGCTTCCACTGGAAGAAGTTGATGCTGGTGAATGTGGAGATTCACTTAATTGCCACATCCTTGGGCATCACTGTCCACATCACTGTCATCAGCTTCTCCAGACCAGTCACCTGAACTGTCTTATTCTACCTTTGTGCCCACCTTACCATTTCCTGCCTCTGCAGTTGCGTTCACCCAGCACTTCCTGTTCCTAAGATCTGTTCCTCCCTGTCAATTCCCAGCATCCCCAAGACTCAGCTCATAATCTCTCTTCTCTAAGCAACCTTTGCAGGTTGGTTATGTGGGGCTTTAGTCATGCTGCTTCATATTCTCTTACTGTTCTACACAAAATAATAATGTCTCACAATCTGTTGAGCACTTGTAGGGCAGGCGTTATTATTTTTCCCATACAAAGGATGGGGAAGTAGCCCGTTAGGGAACTGAGTACAGATGGACAAAATATAGGTTATTATTCTTAGCGAGAGTGGCCAAGGAGATGAGTTCTGTTTTAGGTGTGTTGAGCTTGAGCTCTCTGGCGTATCAGGTGCCAAGTTTGGTGGCTAGTGGACACACAGACCTGGTGGTTAGGGATAAGATGAGCACAAAGGCAGGGGCTGGTAGTGATGAGATCTGCTAAGAACTGTGTGTGGAGTGCTAAGTGGCAGGGACCTAAGATGCAGCCTGCTCTAAAGGTAGGGGCTTTGTTTGCACAATCTTTCTGTATTTCTAGAACTCTCTGAGACCAACAGATACAGAAGGTAGTGATGCAAATGCCTGCCAGCTACTCTCCAGGAGTCCATATTTACCTGCTTCCTGCTCAGGAAAGAGATGGATAGATGGACTCCTTAGAAACACAAGACACCACTTTGATTGTAACAAATATGCTTTCTTCTCCTCCTTTTGCCTAAGTTAAAATCAACACTCACCTGAAAAATCTGTTTCAGACTGTGCTCTGAGGGCATTGGGAGGCACAGCATGCTGAAGTGTCTGATGAAGCGGGGAGTCACAGGGTTGCGGCCACCGCCTGGAGGTGCACACGCCGATACGATTGTTACATCCTGTATGCAGAGAAATCCACTTGGATCACTCAGCAGAGAACGAAATGAGACCTGTCTATCCTAATGGTAGGACTTCCCAAATGCCAGCATTGCATTACATTTTTTTGTGCATGTTAAATGACTTAATTCTCACAATCACTCCAAGAGATCACTATAACTACACCTATTTTATAGATTAAAAAACCAAGGCCCTGGATGGTTAAGCAAGTTGCTCAAGGTCACTCAGCTAATTCATCTACTTTGTATAAATACCTTTATGTGAAACTGTAATCCTAAAAACTTTGTTATCTAAAGATAAAACATAGCCATTCTTTCAACAAATACTCATTATTCATGGTAGTTAAGTTTAGTAAAGTTGGCTGGAGCACTGGATTAGTGGTTACTGACCCACTGCTCCTAGGGTTAGGTTTCTGTGAGTCTCTGATGATGACATTTTCGTCAACCTACCAATACATAACTTTGTTTTATGTGTGTTTCTGTTTAAAATGCCTTATTTTATATTGTTGAGTCATTAACATTGAACTCATGGACCACAGCACTATTACTCATGCCTAAATGAAGCTTATCAAACTCATTCATTTTTTCAGTAAGGCACATCACAGCCTTTTTGTGTTTAGAAATAGTAGACAGCACTTTAGCACCACACTTGGGCCATTTTAAATAGCAAAATCACCGACAGAAGGCACAAAAATGTGAAAATGTGGCCTCAAGTAGACTGTGAAAAGGGCAGTTGTTTACAGCATGACAGCTGAAAAAGAAGGCAGAGTGTTGTCTTGTTCCACCTCATCTGGGAACTGTGGGTTGGACAGCTAGAATTTTTTGCCACTCTGTACATGTCTGCAAAGGACAGAATAAGTGCTATGAATATTGATTTTGCAGTTACAAATAAATTTTGTGAGCAGGTGAATCTTCAAATATGGAATCCACAAATAGCCTGGGCTACTGTGAGTTAAATGGAAAGCAAAAGCCCTGTGGGTCTAATGGAGAGAACATGCCACCTATTCCATCTTAAAGCAGCTTTAGTGGGAAGTACAGAGGTTAATACCACAAATCAATGATCTTAAAAATAAACGTACAACTTTGGGAGGCCAAGGCAGGCGGATCACTTGAGTCCAGGAGTTCAAGACCAGGTTGGGCAACATGACAAAACCGTCTCTACTAAAAATTCAAAAAATTAGCCGGGCATGGTGGCATGCGCCTGTGGTCCCAGCTACTCGGGGGGCTGAGGTGGGAGGATTGCTTGTGCCCAGGATGTTGAGGCTGCAGTGAGCCTCTATTGTGCCAGTGCAGTCCAGCCTCAGTGACAAAATGAGACCCTGTCTCAAAAATAAAATAAAATAAAATAAAAATCACAGTAAGTTTTTTGAAGGAAAGGGATACAATGCTGAGGCAATGCTTGTTGGGGAAACCTAACTTAGTCTGTGGGTCAGAGAAGATTTGGCCAAGGAAGTGGCACTTGCAGTGGAGAGCTGGAAGCTGACAGGAGCAGAAGACAAGGCCATAGGGGTGAAGGGAGCAGGTGCATTTCTGGCAAAGGGAAGAGTGTGTGCCAATTCCTTTGGTAGGAGGAAGAATCTGAAGACCAAGAGGAAGGCACTCTTGATCCCAGATCTATAGTACCAAGGCTTGAGGTGGACAAGTCCCTGTCTCTACGTGAATCAGTTCCAATAAACAATGGTTTACTATGTACAAGGTATTAAGCTTAGCAGGGGCCATAAAGATGAGGGAGATGGAGGTCAGGAGCTCAGAGTCTAACATGAAGGAATGCAACACAAGATGAGCACATCAACAGCTCTGATTCAAGATAGAATGTGAAGGCCATAAAGACACACATAGTGCTCCATGCGGGTGAAAGGGAGCTCACACTGGAAATGGGGGTTTAAGGAAAGACCTTGTGAGCAAGGCAATTTGGAGATGGGCCTTGAAGGAGTAAGAGGATTACAAGGGGAGAGCTGGAGAGCAGGGCCCTTCCAGGTAGAGGACACCATCACAAAGGCATGCCGTGGGGGATATGGGTGCATTCAGGGGACAGCAAGCCTCTGACTCAGTGGGACTGAGGGGCATGTGCAGGGAGCAGCAAAAGACCCTTGAATCAGAGCAGCCATTCACGGCCATATGTGGGAGCCTCAGAATGCCAGGGCGAGGCATTTCCATGTGACTTGTTTGGCAGAGAGGAGCCACTAAGCGCTGGCCTGGTGGGAGGTTTGGCAGTCATTCCCTTCTCACCCTCATCCCCATGGCACTGAGTCAGGGGAATTCTAAACCTGCAAAGGGCACGTGATATTCTTTCCTCACTGCATTGCCGGGAAGATAAAGTTAGATAAACTTATTTGGAAATGCAAAAGACTGCTTTGTTTATAAAGATAAAGCTCCCAGGAACTGAATATGGGTTCATCTTCCATCCGGGGCTCCCTGTGTTGGTGACCCAGGCCCCTTTCTCAGGACCTACTACCTGTGCCCCTATCAGTTTTCACCTCTGCACAGCTTGAACCCTCTCTTCAGTCTCCATTTATCCCTCTGCCTCTTACACTCATTTTTCACTTCACGGAATGTTTATGCCTTGTTTAAGCTCTCATTTTGATAGACAGAAAGTGCTCTACCTGGATTTCCCAGGGAACTGGAGCTTAGCAATGGGGGCAGGGAGGAATCTTAGCTGAAATCACATATTCAGGAGCCAAATGGCCTGGGCTCTAATCCCAGTTTTGCCACTTACTAGTAGTGTGACCTTGGACCAGTCACATAACTCCATACTCTTGGTCTATTTCTTGATCTATAAAACAGGGCTGATAGCATTATCCCTCTTGTAGGGATGTTGGGTGCTAGTAGGTGGGAAACACTTAGAATAGTGCCTGGTACAATTATTTGTTTTTATTGTGAGCAAAACTAAACATGCCTCCCGCCCTCTTCTTGTCAAGGGTGTTGGTTTCTGTTCTCCAGAACAGAAATGGGGCAGTCAACCTAGCTTCCCCCGTCTCCCTCTTCACTCCAAACCCCACCTGTGATGGTTAATACTGAATATCAACTTGACTGGATTGAAGGATACAAAGTATTGATCCTGGGTGTGTCTGTGAGAGTGTTGCCAAAGGAAACTAACTTTTGAGTCAGTGCGCTGGGAAAGGCAGAATCACCCTTAACCAACCCTTAATTGTGGGCACAATCTAATCAGCTGCCCGTGAAGCTAGACTATAAGGAGGCAGAAAAATGTGAAAAGAGAGACTGGCCTAGCCTTCCAGCCTACATCTTTCTCCCATGCTGGATGCTTCCTGCCCTTGAACATCGGACTCCAAGTTCTCCAGTTTTGGAGGTTGGACTGGCTATCCTTGCTCATCAGCCTGCAGACGGCCTATTGTGGGACGTCGTGATCATGTGAGTTAATACTTAATAAACTCCCTTTTATGTATATATAACTATTCCATTAGCTCTGTCCCTCTAGAGAACGCTGACTAACACACCAGTCCTGCTGATCTGCCTTCTGGCTTCTAAACCCTTCTGACCACACACATTACCACAGGAGGCTCGACCCTCATCTCTTGTCCTCTAGGCTATTGCAGTTGCCTCTGGTCTTGCCTCCTCTTTAGCCCATCCCTCCCCTGCAGCCAAGGGGATCTTTCCATAACATTTCCTTCAGCAGCTACTCAGCACTTACAGGATAAATCCAGGTTCCTCCTCATGGGCCCATAGCACCATGGGATGTGACCTCTGCCTCTCCTGTTTCTTTGGTGCTCATAATTCACACCACCGTAGTATTTTACATTCCCCACTTCTGGGGTGTAAAACACTCCCTTTCCCTGCTTTGGCATGCATGCCTTCAGAATCCAGCTCCAGCATCACTTCTGGGAGGCTTCTCCCATCCTCAACCCAGCCCCACCCCTGAATCCCTCCTGTCTCTCCCCTCACCAATCTGCATTAGAAATGTCTGTCTACCCTCTGAAGCTCTCTGGGAGGCAGGGACTGTTTCACTTGTCCATGGATCTCCTGAATCAAGCATGGCAAAAACTCAATATAGACTGAATGCATTGAATTACATGGAGGAAAAACTGAGGCCACATGTTATGGGCTGAATTGTGTCTCTTGCCCCCAAATTATATGTTGAAGTCCTAACTCAGTGTCTCAGAACATGACTGTATTTGGAGATAGGGTCTTTAAAGAGGTGACAAGCTAAAATGAGGCCATTAGGGTAAGCCCTAATCCAGTATGACGGGTGTCCTTATAAGAAGAGATTTGGACACAGACAGACACAGATGGAAGCCCATGTAAAGACACAGGGAAAGACTGTTCAGAAGAAACCAATCCTGAAGACACCTTGTTCTTAGACGTCTAGTCTTCAGAATTATGAGAAAATAAATTTCTGTTGTGTAAGCCACCCCATCTGTGGTACTTTGTTATGGTAGTCTCACAAACTATATATCATATTTCCTTGACATTTAAATTTAAGCACACCAAGTAATTTAAAAGCTAAAGTAACCTGTATTTCTTTCCAAAACAGTTTGTTTCTGTCATAAAATCCCCCAAAATCTTGATACTGCCGAAGTAATTCAATCGGAGGCTGAGAGCCATAGCGATCCAGTCTGGGCATGTTTAAATCATCAACAAAAATCACAATTCGTTTGTTTCCCGGTGCTCCTAGGGAAATAAAATGAATTTAATTTAAGAATTATGATTTTCCGTTAGAAAATGTAAGACAAAGCTAGGGTATGACTTTGGACTCAATGACATCCTACAGGTCATAAAGAGCTCCGTTCTGAGTTCTGCCTGGAGGAGGAGAGACTTCCTTCTGGCCACACCCAGGCCCCTGCAGGAAGATGTGGTCCTGGTCAGGACGTCCACATTGTCATGCCAGGTGGCCCCTTATCCTCACTGTCAGGGCACAAGATGGTGGCCTCTCTCCAGCAAGGAGTGAACCTTTCTCTGTCTCAGCCACACCCACTGCCCTCAGCAACCGTGTGGCTTAGGCATGAATGAGGAACATCATTTTCTTTCCATAGTAGGAAGAGGAAGAATGCCAAAGTTTCCTTCATAAATGTCATCACAGCACCCTCATAGGGAAGCCAGATTAGATATTCAAAAGCATCCTGATCACATCAATGGGAAATCCGGTGCAGTGGGGCTGCACAATGCCACATTTAAATAAATATACACACTCATTAGAAAAAGGAATGAGTGGTAGCAGAGGAAAGAGAAACCCGATGGGCAAATAGCCATGTCCCTGTGGTTGGGATTATTACAGTAGGTGATTCCAAGGCAAACTGAGTGCTCCACTCCATCCTGTGGCCCCCTGGAAGCCAAGTAGCAGGAAGGGGTGGGGGGTAAGGAAGGGGTCTAAGATAAACCTTTGTAAGAATTTGGGGCCCCCACCAGAAAATAGACCGGCATCTATTGCCCTTTGCCTACCTGAGCAGGAGAGAGGGGACAGAGAGAGGAGGCAGTGAAGCAGCTGGCAGCACCATTGTTTGGCATGACAGAGCCTGCTGGATGGTTGGCAATGTGGGAGGCAGCCAAGCCTGAGCCCTGGCTGGTGCACCACCCCAGAGACTGTGGACTGAGCAAGTGGGGCCCCAGCTGCAAGAGGCTGCAGATGGACTGGTGGAGAGTGAGGGCTGAGGTCCTGACTCCGACCCTCAGGGAAATTTCCAGTGGTAAGGCCAATGCCTGACCTGCAAACAGCTCTTTTGGGAGTTGCTTACAAGAGCCCACTCCTGAAAGCCTGCCTCACAGACAGCATGGACACCACTCAGTGCCAGCTAGAGAAGCAGGGACCAGCCACAGAGAGGCCCATCTGAGCACTGGCTAGGGAGAAGAAACTTGCCCTTTCCTTCTTCTCCTCCCATTCCCTGCATATTCCAGCCTCCTACAGGGAGGGTGGGGAGGAGTGAAGAGCATCCCATGACCCCTTCACCTCCCATACGTAACTGGAGCCACAAACCTGGCTTAGGAAAGATGAACTTTGAATTGGGTATTGGATTGAGCCTTAGACTGGCCCAGACTCCAAATGTCTGAAGGTGACCAGAAAGTTATGCTAGTTATCTAAGCAGCTAATAAGGGAGGGTGGGGAAGCTTTCACAAAACCTGGCTGAAAGTACTGACTGAAGAAAAAAACAACAGTCTCATACTTATTCCTCACTGAGTTCAGATAACCCAATGTGCCAAATATACAGATGTTTGTTTCTTTTAAATAAGGAGAAATCAGTGCATGTTGGAAGAACCTGGGTGGAGAGAGGGAGAGCCATGGAGAGGCAGAGATTGAAGATGTTCTGAGTTTAAGGCGATGATAGAAATAAATGACTTGCTTGGCAACACTAAGATATCTTACATAGCTAGCATAAAAATGCCATGAACAGAATCACCTTTAAAAGTAAATTAAGCAAATAAAATATCCAATTGTCATTTTATTACATGCACTATTTATTTCAGTTATTAGCTTAATGAATAATTTGTGTGGGACAAACTAAAATAATGATTCTTACCTAGAATATTTTTTCTTTTTCTCTCCAGTTTTGACTCAATGATCTCTTGTGTCCTTGCAGATGAAGTTTGAGCAGAAAAATTCAGATAAACAGGGACATAGCCAGCTGATTCTTGAATTTTATTTAGCAATCCTTTTGCAATCACAGACTTAAATTAAAATAAGTTAATTAATATCACATGAATATAACTTCTTTCAGTTATATCTGTAATAATTTGGCACAATGAGTAAGAAACAGGATAAAAAGAGAGAAGTTAAAGCCAGATTGAAATGTCTGCTTTCTCTTACTGGAGATTCCATTTAGTTATATTTTTCAGAACCAAAGAGATATCCTAATCAGCACTATCTTAGCAAAAAGCTTTAATTTAGTTTCATGCCAAAATCCATCTTGGCTACTCTTCAAGCCAATTTATGGAAAGAGTCACAGAAAGATCCAAATTTCTTTTAGAATTTTTTTTGGGGAAACAGTGAGGTCCTGTTTATGTGGATTCTCCAAAACCAAGAAGCCCAAATCATCAATATTCCTCCCTCCATTCTACTTTAACAAAAACCCCCAAATTGTCAAGGATACCATTGCTGTATCAGGTGTAAGTGAACAGGTCGGAGGGGATGGGCTGATCTCTATCAACAGTCTTTTGGGAATGCAAACTCCTCTGCCCAATTCTCATCCAACCAGTGCATTGGCAGCCCCCAAAATACCAACGGATAAAACATAAAAGCCCCTAAACACAAACGCTGGCCCTCTAATTCATCTAGTATCAACTCCAAGAATGTGTTCAGAAACTGGCAAACTTTGGAACAATTCCCAGGATCAATATAGATTCAGCATAACGTTCTTCCTGCAAAAGTGCTAAACGCTAAAAATAATTCCTCTCAGAAATAATATTACGTCTGATGCTAACAATTCTAAGTCCACCATGCCCTCACATTTGGAGAGGACTTCTTGTTTGTGTAAGTTTCCTACCTTGCCCACTCCAGTTATTCCAGTAAACAACACGGAATGCTTGACTGCCAGTAGTTTTTCCATTAGATACCCATAGCGCACTGTGTCAGTTGTGGGGACAAGCATTTCAAAAAATGGAACATCTCGGTTGTATTTGAAAGTAGGTATGATTCGTTCCCAGGGATCCAGCCGTTTGGTGTCAAAATCCATATGAATGCTCCACAGATCACCAGAACTGGGAAGCTAAAGTACAAAATTAAACACCGCTTTCAATAGGGAATAAGCAATATTGACACACAGTAGTAGATATACTCATATAGAAAAAAAGGCAGTCAAAAAACCTAAATGGATTTGGATTTCTTTTTTCTTTGTAGATACATAGTTATTTAGGTATCTGAGACTAGTTATTTAAACAAAATCATGCAACACAATGCATGAAAATATCTGTTATACCGATTATATTAAAACCCATGTCAGAATTGTATAGCTTTTTAATTAAATTTAACATTCAGGGGCTTACTCCATGCCAAATACTGTCTGTGATGCTGAGGACAAGTGCTGAATGAGACCCAGTCTCTGTCTTCAACGACCTGGTAATCCCCCTGAGGGACATAAGCACTTCAGTTAATACCCATGGGGAAATAAGGGCTCTAAAGGAGTTTATTACAATCACACACACACACACACACACACACACACACACACACACACACACACAAAGGGATGGCTCATTTCTACTTGCAGTGGAGTTATGGTGATGGCTAGAGATTCAGAAAGGCTTCCAGGAGTGGTAATGCTACAACTCAGACTTGAAGAACGAGCTGGAGTCAGATGGGCAAAAAAGGGATGGCATGGGGTGGGAAAGAAAGGGTTCAGGATTCAGACTAAAAAAACAGGATCAGAAGTCTGATGCCATGGAAAATATGATGTATGCTAGGAAGCATGAGAGCGCTGCATACAGTGAGATGAGGCTGGAAATACAGATGGGCCAAGTTATAAAAAGGTTTACTTATTAAAAATCTTAGAGCAACAGTCCAGTGAGGGATTCTAAGCAGGTAGGTAACATAATCAGATTGCATTTCAGAAGTTTCATCCTGGCAGCTGTACAGAGCAATATTGCTCCAAGGTCATTTGACAGTGACTTTTAGTAAGAAATTCATTTTTCATTGTGACTCTGTACATACATACATATGTGTATCTATAAACATATAAAATATTTACCCCTACTATGTGCAATTCACTCTACTTTCTTTTTTATTGTTATCCAGAATCAAAGTTTTTTTTATTATTATTGTACTTTAAGTTCTAGGGTACATGTGCACAACGTGCAGGTTTGTTACATATGTATACATGTGCCATGTTGGTGTGCTGCACCCGTTAACTCGTCATTTACATTAGGTATATCTCCTAATGCTATCCCTCCCCACTTCCCTCGCCCCATGACAGGCCCTGGTGTGTGATGTTCCCCACCCTGTGTCCAAGTGTTCTCATTGTTCAATTCCCACCTATGAGCGAGAACATGCGGTGTTTGGTTTTCTGTCCTTGCGATAGTTTGCTCAGAATGATGGTTTGTAGCTTCATCCATGTCCCTACAAAGGACATGAACTCATCCTTTTTTATGGCTGCATAATACTCCATGGTGTACATGTGCCACATTTTCTTAATCCTGTCTATAATTGATGGACATTTGGGTTGGTTCCAAGTCTTTGCTATTGTGAATAGTGCTGCAATAAACATACGTGTGCATGTGTCTTTATAGCAGCATAATTTATAATCCTTTGGGTATATACCCAGTAATGGGATTGCTGGGTCAAATGGTATTTCTAGTTCTAGATCCTTGAGGAATCACCACACTGTCTTCCACAATGGTTGAACTAGTTCACAGTCCCACCAACAGTGTAAAAGTGTTCCTATTTCTCCACATCCCCTTCAGCACCTCTTGTTTCCTGATCGCCATTCTTAACTGGTGTGAGATGGTATCTCATTGTGGTTTTGATTTGCATTTCTCTGATGGCCGGTGACGATGAGCATTTTTTCATGTGTCTGTTGGCTGCATAAATGTCTTCTTTTGAGAAGTGTCTGTTCATATACTTCGCCCACTTTTTGCTGGGGTTGATTTTTTTTCTTGTAAATTTGTTTAAGTTCTTTGTAGATTCTGGATATTAGCCCTTTGTCAGATGGTAGACTGTAAAAATTTTCTCCCAATCTGTAGGTTGCCTGTTCATGCTGATGGTAGTTTCTTTTGCTGTGCAGAAGCTCTTTAGTTTAATTAGATCCCATTTGTCAATTTTGGCTTTTGTTGCCATTGCTTTTGGTGTTTTAGTCATGGAGTCCTTGCCCATGCCTATGTCCTGAATGGTATTGCCTAGGTTTTCTTCTAGGGTTTTTATGGTTTTAGGTCTAACATTTAAGTCTTTAATCCATCTTGAATTAATTTTTGTACAAGGTTTAAGGAAGGGATCCAGTTTTAGTTTTCTACATATGGCTAGCCAGTTTTCCCAGCACCATTTGTTAAATAGGGAATCCTTTCCCCATTTCTTGTTTTTGTCAGGTTTGTCAAAGATCAGATGGTTGTAGATGTGTGGTATTATTTCTGAGAGCTCTGTTTTGTTCCATTAGTCTATAGCTCTGTTTTGGTACCAGTACCATGCTGTTTTGGTTACTCTAGCCTTGTAGTATAGTTTGAAGTCAGATAGCATGATGCCTCCAGCTTTGTTCTTTTGGCTTAGGATTGTCTTGGCAATGTGGGCTCTTTTTTGGTTCTGTATGAACTTTAAAGTAGTTTCTTCCAATTCTGTGAAGAAAGTCATTGGTAGCTTGATGGGGATGGCATGGAATCTATAAATTACCTTGGGCAGTATGGCCATTTTCACAATATTGACTCTTCCTATCCATGAGCATGGAATGCTCTTCCATTTGTGTCATCTTTTATTTCATTAAGCAGTGGTTTGTAGTCCTCCTTGAAGAGGTCCTTCACATCCCTTGTAAGTTGGATTCCTAGGTATTTTAGTCTCTTTGAAGCAATTGCGAATGGAGTTCACTCATGATTTGGCTCTCTGTTTGTCTGTTATTTGTGTACAAGAATGCTGGTGATTTTTGCACATTGATTTTGTATCCTGAGACTTTGCTGAAGTTGCTTATCAGCTTAAGGAGCTTTTGGGCTGAGACGATGGGGCTTTCTAAATATACAATCATGTGATCTGCAAACAGGGACAATTTGACTTCCTCTTTTCCTAACTGAATACCCTTTACATCTTTCTCCTGCCTGATTGCCCTGGCCAGAACTTCCAACACTATGTTGAATAGGAGTGGTGACAGAGGGCAACCCTGTCTTGTGCCAGTTTTCAAAGGGAATGCTTCCAGTTTTTGCCCCTTCAGTATAATATTGGCTGTGGGTTTGTCATAAATAGCTCTTACTATTTTGAGATACACCCCATCAATACCTAGTTTATTGAGAGTTTTTAGCATGAAGGGCTGTTGAATTTTGTTGAAGGCCTTTTCTGCATCTATTGAGATATCATGTGGTTTTTGTCATTGGTTCTGTTTATATAATGCATTACGTTTATTGATTTGCATATGTTGAACCAGCCTTGCTTCCCAGGGATGAAACCAACTTGATTGTGGTGGATAAGCTTTTTGATGTGCTGCTGGATTCAGTTTGCTAGTATTTTATTGAGGATTTTTGCATCGATGTTCATCAGGGATGTTAGTCTAAAATTCTCTTTTTTTTTGTTGTGTCTCTGCCAGGCTTTGGTATCAGGATGATGCTGGCCTCATAAAATGAGTTAGGGAGGATTCTCTCTTTTTCTATTGATTGGAATAGTTTCAGAAGGAATGGTAACAGCTCCTCTTTGTACCTCTGGTAGAATTTGGCTGTGAATCCGTCTGGTCCTGGACTTTTTTTGGTTGGTAGGCTATTAAATATTGCCTCAATTTCAGAGCCTGTTATTGGTCTATTCAGGGATTCAACTTCTTCCTGGTTTAGTCTTGGGAGGGTGTATGTGTCCAGGAATTTATCCATTTCTTCTAGATTTTCTAGTTTATTTGCATAGAGGTGTTTATAGTATTCTCTGATGGTAGTTTGTATTTCTGTGGGATTGGAGGTGATATCCCCTTTATCATTTTTTATTGCATCTGTTTGATTCTTCTCTCTTTTCTTCTTTATTATTCTTGCTAGTGGTCTATCAATTTTGTTGATCTTTTAAAAAAAACCAGCTCCTGGATTCATTGATTTTTTGAAGGGTTTTTTGTGTCTCTATCTCCTTCAGTTCTGCTCTGATCTTAGTTATTTCTTGCCTTCTGCTAGCTTTTGAATGTGTTTGCTCTTGCTTCTCTAGTTCTTTTAATTGTGATGTTAGGGTGTCAATTTTAGATCTTTCCTGCTTTCTCTTGTGGGCATTTAGTGCTATAAATTTCCCTCTACACACTGCTTTAAATGTGCCCCAGAGATTCTGGTATGTTGTGTCTTTGTTCTCGTTGGTTTCAAAGAACATCTTTACTTCTGCATTCATTTCGTTATGTACCCAGTAGTCATTCAGGAGCAGGTTGTTCAGTTTCCATGTAGTTGAGTGGTTTTGAGTGAGTTTCTTAATCCTGAGTTCTATTTGATTGCACTGTGGAATGAGAGACAGTTTGTTACAATTTCTATTCTTTTACATTTGCTGAGGAGTGCTTTACTTCCAACTATGTGGGCAATTTTGGAATAAGTGTGATGTAGTGCTGAGAAGAATGTATATTGTGTTGATTTGGGGTGGAGAGTTCTGTAGATATCTATTAGGTCCGCTTGGTGCAGAGCTGAGTTCAATTCCTGGATATCCTTGTTAACTTTCTGTCTTGTTGATCTGCTTAATGTTGACAGTGGGGTGTTAAAGTCTCCCATTATTATTGTGTGGGAGTCTAAGTCTCTTTGTAGGTCTCTAAGGACTTGCTTTATGAATCTGGGTGCTCCTGTATTGGGTGCATATATTTAGGATAGTTAGCTCTTCTTGTTGAATTGATCCCTTTACTATTATGTAATGGCCTTCTTTGTCTTTTTTGATCTTTGTTGGTTTAAAGTCTGTTTTATCAGAGACTAAGATTGCAACCCCTGCTTTTTTTTTGTTTTCCATTTGCTTGGTAGATCTTCCTCCATCCCTTTATTTTGAGCCTATGTGTGTCTCTGCACGTGAGATGGGTCTCCTGAATACAGCACACTGATGGGTCTTGACTCTTTATCCAATTTGGCAGTCTGTGTCTTTTAATTGGAGCATTTAGCCCATTTACATTTAAGGTTAATATTGTTATGTGTGAATTTGATCCTGTCATTATGATGTTAGCTGGTTATTTTGCTCGTTAGTTGATGCAGTTTCTTCCTAACATCAATGGTCTTTATAATTTGGCATGTTTTTACAGTGACTGGTACCGGTTGTTCCTTTCCATGTTTAGTGCTTCCTTCAGGAGCTCTTATAAGGCTGGCCTGGTGGTGACAAACTCTCTCAGCATTTGCTTGTCTGTAAAGGATTTTTATTTCTCCTTCACTTATGAAACTTTGTTTGGCTGGATATGAAATTCTGGGTTGAAAATTCTTTTCTTTAAGAATGTTGAATATTGGCCCCCACTCTCTTCTGGCTTTTAGAGTTTCTGATGAGAGATCTGTGTTAGTCTGATGGGCTTCCCTTTGTGGGTAACCTGACCTTTCTCTCTGGCTGCCCTTAATATTTTTTCCTTCATTTTAACTTTGGTGAATCTGACAATTATGTGTCTTGGAGTTGCTCTTCTCGAGGAGTATCTTTGTGGCGTTCTCTGTATTTCCTGAATTTGAATGTTGGCCTGCCTTGCTAGGTTGGGGAAGTTCTCCTGGATAATATCCTGAAGAGTGTTTTCCAACTTGGTTCCATTCTCCCCGTCACTTTCAGGTACACAAATCAGACGTAGATTTGGTCTTTTCACATAGTTCCATATTTCTTGGAGGTTTTGTTCATTTCTTTTTACTCTTTTTTCTCTAAACTTCTCTTCTCACTTCATTTCATTCATTTGATCTTCAATCTCTGATACCCTTTCTTCCACTTGATAGAATTGGCTGCTGAAGCTTGTGCATGTATCATGTAGTTCTTGTGCCATGGTTTTCAGCTCTGTCCGGTCATTTAAGGTCATCTTCACGCTGTTTTTTCTAGTCAGCCATTTGTCTAATCTTTTCTTTCAAGGTTTTTAGAATCTTTGCGATGGGTTCGAACATCCTCCTTTAGCTCGGAGGAGTTTGTTATTACTGATTGTCTGAGGCCTTCTTCTCTCAACTCGTCAAAGTCATTCTCCTTCCAGCTTTCTTCCATTGCTGGCGAGGAGCTGCGTTCCTTTGTAGGAGAAGAGGTGCTTTGATTTTTAGAATTTTCAGCTTTTCTGCTCTGGTTTCTCCCCATCTTTGTGGTTTTATCTACCTTTGGTCTTTGATGATGGTGTTGTACAGATGGGGTTTTGGTGTGGATGTCCTTTGTGTTTGTTAGTTTTCCCTCTAACAGTCAGGACCCTCAGCTGCAGGTCTGCTGGAATTTGCTGGAGGTCCACTCCAGACCCTGTTTTCCTGGGTATCACCAGTGGAGGCTGCAGAACAGCAAATATTGCAGAACGGAAAATGTTGCTGCCTGATCCTTCCTCTGGAAGCTTTGTCTCAGAGGGACACCCAGCTGTATGAGGTGTTGGTCAGCCCCTACTGGGAGATGTCTCCCAGTTAGGCTACTCAGGGGTCAGGGACCCACTTGAGGAAGCAGTCTGTCCATTCTCAGATCCCAAACTCTGTGCTGGGAGAACCACTACTCTCTTCAAAGCCATCAGACAGGGACGTTTAAGTCTGCAGAAGTTTCTGCTGCCTTTTGTTCAGCTATGCCCTGCCCCCAGAGGTGGAGTCTACAGAGGCAGGTAGGCCTCCTTGAGCTGTGGTGGGCTCCACCCAGTTTGAGCTTCCTGGCCACTTTGTTTACCTACTCAAGCCTCAGCAATGGCGGACACCCCTCCCCCAGCCTCGCTGCCACCATGCAGTTCAATCTCAGACTGCTGTGCTAGCAGTGAGTGGGGCTCTGTGGGCATGGGACCCTCTGAGCCAGGTGCGGGATATAATCTCCTGGTGTGCTGTTTGCTAAGACCATTGGAAAAGCACAGTATTAGGGTGGGAGTGTCCCGATTTTCCAGGTCACAGCTTCCCTTGGCTAGGAAAGGGAATTATCCAACCCCTTGTGCTTCCTGGGTGAGGTGATGCCCCACCCTGCTCCGTGGGCTGTACCCACTGTTGGACAAGCCCCACTGAGATGAACCCAGTACCTCAGTTGGAAATGCAGAAATCACCCATCTTCTGTGTTGCTCATGCTGGGAGCTGTAGACTGGAGCTGTTCCTATTTGGCCATCTTGGAACCTCCTCAATTCACTTTACTTTCTATTCTATTTTTTTTAAACCTCAAGGTATAACATAACCTTTTTTGTCAAATTTTAAGAGTCCATTTTAGAGAGTTTTGTATATGTAAATATTAATATAACCACACACTAGATTAAAATATAGAACATGTACAGCACCTCAGAAGGCTTCTTTCTTCCACTTCTTTGTCAATACTAGTTTGTCTATTTGACCATCCTTTCACCAATGCCACACTCTGAATTGCTGTTGTTTTAATGTCTTGAATTATTCAAGTCATGTAGTTTAAGTCTTCCAAATGTGTGTTCCTTCAAGATTATCTCAGTTATTATAGGTCTTTTACATTTTTATATAAATTTTAGAATGAGATTGTCAGATTTCATGGAAAAAAATCTGTTGGGATTTTGGGATTGAAGTTGCCTAAAATCTTCAAAATATTTTGGAAAGAACTGATAACTTAATAATAGTATCTCAATCCATGAACACAGTATATCTCTCCATTTATACAGATCTTTTAAAATTTCTCTCAACAATGTTTTGTAATTTTCAGCAGAGGTCTTTCACATCATTCATTAATTTTATTCCTAAGTAGTTGGTATTTTGCTGCTTTTATAAATGGTATTCTTTTAAATTTTCATTTGTTAACTGTTTGTGGACCTTATATCCAGGGGCCTTACTAATGAACTTATTAATTGCAATCATTTGTTTGTAGATTTTTTTTTTAGGATTTTCTACATATTCAGTCATTTTTTTCTGCAAATAATGACTATTTTACTTCTTCCTTTCCAAAGTTTATGTTTTATTTCTTTTTCTTGTCTTATTGCACTGGCTAGACTCTCCAATATAGTGTTTACTAAAAGTTGTAATAGAGGATATTTCCTTTTTAAAAACTGGGTTGTGACCCTTTCACTTGATTTCATACCAGTTAATTGATTGTGACCTTTAATTTAAAAAATACTAGTAGAGAGGGTGAATTAGATATGACTGGAGCAAAAGAAAAGGAATAATAAATAGGCTATTTTAATAGCCCATGGAAGAAATAATAAGAACCTGGGTTATCCAAAGGCAGCAAGGATGAAGACAAAAGGACATATTAAAAAAATACTTAGGTGATAAAATTTATTGAATACTGACATATTATTTAATTTACATTCTATATTCAAATATTGCCATTTTTTCCAATAATATAATTTATAGCTATATTTTTCCAAGTCTAAGATCCAATCCAGGATCATGCATTGCATTTAATTATCTCTCCTTAGTCTCCTTTTATTCAGAAAAGTCTCTCAACTTTGTCTCTTATGACATAGATACATTTGAAGAATATAGTCCAGTTTATTTTATAAAATATTCATTGGTTTGGATTTTCCAGGTGTAACCTCATGATTAGATTCAAGTTATGCATTTTTGAAATAAATATCACAGAAGCAAGATTATATCTTTCACAGTGCCCCATATCAGGAAGCAGGCACAGGTTTGCCTCGATGTTAGTTAAATTGATCATGTAGCTAAGGTGCTGTTTACAAGTTTTTTTAAAGTAAATACTTAGAAACTATGTAAATACTGCTTATCATGAAACCTCTACTCACTAATTTTAGTATTCATTGATGATTCCTGCCTAAATCAATTATTACAATAATGATTGCAAGGTGATGACTTTCTAACTTTATCCATTATTCTTTCTGCATAGGTTAGTTGGTATTAGCTATAAGAAAGAGTTTTTTGGCCAGGCGCGGTGGCTCACGCTTGTAATCCCAGCACTTTGGGAGGCCGAGGCGGGTGGATCACGAGGTCAGGAGATCGAGAACATCCTAGCTAACATGGTGAAACCCCATCTCTACTAAAAATACAAAAAATTAGCTGGGCGTGGTGGTGGGCGCCTGTAGTCCCAGCTACTCGGGAGGCTGAGGCAGGAGAATGGCGTGAACCCAGGAGGTGGAGCTTGCAGTGAGCCGAGATTGCGCCACTGCACTCCAGCCTGGGTGACAGAGCGAGACTCCGTCTCAAAAAAAAAAAAAAAAAAAAAAAAAAAAAAAAAAAAAAAAAAGAACTAAAGCTTTTAAAGTTTTAATCTTAAAATTTAAATAATTCAGAATTATTATGTTAAAATATAATTTATTTGGTTCTTACCCTGGCATCAGGATTATCATCAAATTGTGTTCTAATAAATGTATCAAAAGAATCACGACAGTTTTCGGTTAGGTTTCCACCCAAAGACCACAAATAACAGAATACAAAAGTCTGACATAGTATAGTGTTCAGTTTTGTTTGCTCCTGAAAGAATAAAGAGAAACAGACTTAATATTTTATATATGAACATAAAAAGAATCCTAAGCTGCAAAGTGTAAAGATATTTTTCTTTCATTTGGACTCACACACTTTTAAATGCACACAGTGAATGTTTCTTATACTTCACTAGATGGTTCACAGAGTGGTGTTTTCTTATAGTTATATGTTATAACCACTGATGAGAAAATGAATGAGAAGGAATATGTAGGGAAAAAAAGTCCAAGTTTGTCTTTCAACTGATTATTATAACTTTTTAAATGCCTGCATGAAGGTATGTAAGCAGATTGAGAATATCTTGTATTTGGAATATGTTGTAGACTGTAAGAGAATTCAAAACTGAGTAGAGGAATAAACTATACATGCTAATGTTACTTGTAGCTTTGAGATTCTACGAATGTAATCACAGCTATTAGTCCCCTGAAAAATTAACTTAAAAATCAAATGGTTATATTTTAGAATGGAGTCATTTCTTTGCAAAGAACTTATACAATAATCTAATTTTTCTAGCTTCATAGCGGTAAGAAAACTCTTCATACCATTGCCAAGTTGACTCCATCTTTCCCAAGTATCAAGGACTCCAATAAGCAACAGAGTGTAGTAACTTTGCTGATGTCCACTTGTGGAATTGCTTGGCTGCACTTTTTATTGATAAAATGTAAACCTTCATCAATATAATGTTGGAAAAGATTCAATATATATTCTTGGGTTTCCTCAGTCAGCTGAAAATGAAACAAATGATAGTTTAGCAAGACCTGATAAATATATAATTAAGTTTAGAATTAGGTTGGTTAAAATCTGGATATTTCTATATATTAAGTAACCTTTAGACCAAAGGCTATAACTATCACAACATATTAAACAATTAAATTTTAAGGAAACCTTTTATGACTGGGAAGGGATACATAGGGGAAATTATGGGTAGTTGATTGCGTTCTATTTCTTGGTCTGGCAATGGGTTCAGAGGTGTTAATTTCATAATTATTTCTTAAGCTGCCAATACATATTTCATGCACTCTTCTATATTGATGTTCTTTCACAATTATTAACAATGAAAAAGAAGAAACACAGAAGACAACATTTTAATATCTATGTAAGGTAGAAAAATAATTTCCAAATATTTAAAAGTGAATTCAGCCCCTCTCACTACTCTTATTCAACGTTGTCCTGAAGTCCTAGCTAATGCAATAGGACAATAAAAGGAAATAAAAGGTATATAGATTGGGAAGGAAGAAATAAAACTGTCTTTGTTTACAAATAACATAACTGTCGACGTAGAAAATCTATCTAAATTGACAAAACAAAACAAATAAAACTGGAACTCAGAGGTAATTATAGCAAAGTTGCAGGATATGAGGTTAACATATACAAGTCAATCATTTTCTTAGACACCAGTGAGGAGCAATTGGAATTTGAAATTAAAAATATAACACAATTTACATTAGTGCCAAAAATAAATTAACTATAAATATAACAAAATATGTAGTAGATCTATATAAGACAAGCTATAATACTCTGATGAAAGAAGCAAGAACTACTAAATAAATGGAGACAAATACCACATTCATGGACAGGAAGACTAAATAGTCTTAAGATGTCAATTTCTCTGATGTTATCTATAAATTCAACACAATCTCAGTTAAAATTCCAGCAAGTTACTTTGTGGATTAATTGACAAACTGATTCTAAAGTTTATACGGAAAGGCAAAAGACCCAGAATAACCAACACAACAATGAAGAAAAAGAACAAAGTTGAAAAACTGACACTACCCAACTTCAAGACTTACTATACAGCTGCAGTAATCAAGACAGTGGGTTATTGGTGAAAGAATGGACAAGTAGATCAATGGAACAGAATGGAGAGCACAGAAACAGACCTACATAAATACAGTCAATTGATTTTTAACAAAAAAGCAAAGGCAATCCGATGGAGAAAGGACAGTCTTTTCAACAAATGGTGCTGGAACAACTGGATATACACATGCAAAAAAACAAATCTAGACACAGACCTTATACCCTTCCTAAAAATTAACTGAAAATGGATTATAAGTGTAAAGCACAAAATATACAGTTTTTAGAAGATAACAGGAGAAAATCTACATGACTTTGGGCTTGGTGATGACTTTTTAGGTATGACACCAAAGACACAATCCATGAGGGAAAAAACTGGTAAGTTGAATTTCATTAAAATTAACTTCTAGTCTGTGAAACACACTGTTACGAGAATAGAAGATGAAATATTTATACAATCGGAAGAGAAACCAGAGTATTGTTCGGAAAATAAAAAGACAAGCCATAGACTAGGAGAAAATATTTGCAAAAGATACAATCTGATAAAGAATTGAATTCAAAATATATAAAGAACTCTTAAAATTCAACAATAAGAAAACAAACAACCCAATTTAAAAATGGGCCAAAGACCTTCCTTAATAGACACCTCACGAAATATGACACATAGATAGCAAACAAACATATGAAAAGATGCTCAAACCATTTGTCATCAGAAATTGCAAATTAAAACAAGATACTACTACATGCCCATTAGAGTGCATAAAATCCAAAACACGGACAACGCCAAATGCTGACAAGGATGTGAACAACAGGAGTTCTCATTCATTATTGGTGGGAATGCAAAATGATACAGCCACATTAGAAGACAGTCTGACAGTTTCTTACAAAGCTAAACATACACTAAATAATTCAGCAACCACATTCCTAGGTATTTACCCAAATGTGGTGAAAACTATGTCCACACAAAAACCTGCACATTAATGCTTATTAAGAGTTTAATTCATAATTGCCAAAACTTGGAAGCAACCAAGATGTCTTTCAGTAGGTGAATTGGCACATGAACTGTGGTGGTACATTCATACAAAAAATATTATCCAATGCTAAAAAGAAATAAGCTACCAAACCACAGAAAGACATGGAAGTATCTTAAATGAATATTACCAAGTGAAAAAAGCCAGTCTGAAAAGGCTATGTACTATATGATTTCAACTGTATAATATTCGAGAAAAGGTAAAACTACAGAGATAGTAAAAAGATCAGTGGTTGCAGGGGTTAAGGGATGGGGAGGAGGGATGAATATGTAGAGCTTAGAGGATTTTTAGAGCAATGAAACTATTCTGCCTGATACTATAATGGTGGAAACCTGACATTATGCATTTTTCAAAACCCATGAATTGTACACAGAGTGAACTCTAACGTAAACTATGCACTTTGGTTAATAATAATGTATCAACACTGGTTCACCATTTATGCAGTGTTAATAATAGGTGAAACTGTTTGGGGGTGAGGGAGTACATGGGAACTCTCATTTCTGTTCAGTTTTTCTATAAACTTAAAACTGCCCTAAGCACAAAAATGTGTTAATTTTTTAAAAAGTGAATTCAGAAAAGTTAAAAATCTTAAGGTAGCCAATGATAAACTCTCAATTCTGAGAATTACTGTCTTTAATAAGGTACTCTGAGACTAGACAATAATATTCTTAAAATGTTGATGCCTAAAAAGGAGGAAAACAATAGTTTTCTGGCTCATCTTTGGAGGGGGAGAGGCAGAGATGAAGATGGCTTATTTGGAGTAGGGGATGAGATATGGGGGAAACATCTCAAAGGACTACTTGTTAAGCTAAGCTAAAGAGAAAAATCCTGTGTTAGAATGGAGAAGCTACAGAAAGTAGTACGAAAATGAGTTGTTTTGAATGACAATGTATAAGCTTTCCTTCACTTTGGGTGGAATTGTACCTCTGAGGTTAGAATGTGTCTTAGGTCTTGCACCTACAATTGGGGTAGGATGTAAATGGGTTTTCTTTTATCTTTGGCTGTCATAGGTGTTAGGGGCTCTGAAAATCCAAAAACAATGACAATTAGGGTCTGGACTTAAATATTCTTTTTCTTCATTTTGGTTCCTTTTATTACTCCCAAGCTTTCTGCAAAGTCTCAATGCCTCAGGCTGTTGTAGCTATGATTTTAGGGACTCAAAAAAGTGGCTTGTGTTTGTAGTCTGGGGAGAAGCCAGGCAGAATAGGCAGGAGGCAGGGTGAGTAGGCAGGCTGGTAGGCTGGGGTAACAAGAAATGAGGACAGATGTGGGGAGTATATAAACATTCCTGGAGGATTCCAAGAATTCACAGGGAGGACTAGGTAAAATAATGAAGTCCCCTACAATCAAGCACCATGAGTCCTTAACCTATTGTTATTTGTGCACTAGAAGGCAACGTGAGTCCTGACAGATGGAGATATTGGGAAATATCTGATTGCACTTACTTTTTTAGAAATACTCTTCATCCAAGTTTTAACATAAGGCATCCATTTCAGTTCTTCAGGATCCACAAACACCATTCCACATCGACTGACTGTTGCAGGGGAGGCAACCCGCAGATCTTGCACCTAAAGTTGAAAAGAGTTGAACAGGAAACAGCTAATATGATAGTTCCATATTTCTCCAACTTCAGTGTCCACACATATAAAATGATTCACTATTTTAAAGTCTAACTTAACACTGAAAGGCTTTATGTGGAAGAGAGTGGGAGAGCAATAAGTAATTAGAAATGGAGGAAGAAAGTTAAATGAGGTACAAGGTGAAAAAAATTCGCACAAGTACAGGAGGATACTGTCAAATTCTATGGGCAGGGCTAGTTATTTTTTCCTTTCTTCTCTTTGATTTTCTCTTTTCTCCTTTTCATTCTTGTATTAGAATCCCTAGCACGTAGTAGGCATTCAATCAGTATTTGATGAATGAATAGAACACAGGTGGCATCCTTCATAACGTTTGTACCTGTACTTGGTCCACATACCTCTCCCGATCCCTCATCAAATATTCATATCATAGTGGGATAATTTATTTTTATTAAATATAATAATTTTTAAATTTAAAATGCATTTCAAATGATACAAAGCTCTCCTCTCTCTCTCTTGCTCTCTCTCTCTCTCTCTCTCCCTCCCTCTCTCAGGGAAGCCAGAATTTATTGTGCTTCCTATTTATAGAGAAAAGAACATTTGAGATTTGACTGCCAACCTTTTACAAAAGGATGACTTAATAAGTAAGTAAACAGAACACAGTAATAGACATTATAGATAGTAAAGGCTACATCAGTATGAGAAAAAGATGTAATGACAGTATGCCAATTTAATGAATGATTTCACTCCACAGTAATGTGTACACTTACCTCAAAAAGCATGTGAATTTGAGGTGTGAGTTTAATCCTCTCACTGTTAGCCAGGCAAAGCATCCTGTTATCATCCAGCACTGTATTCATGTTTTCAATCCAAAGAGCATCTACTGGCCCATCACTGATGATCCATTTATGGTCTTCTGAAGTATCATTCACAGCTGCTCGGACACTTAGTGCCATTAAACCATCTTTCCATTCCAAGGTTAAGTTATTAACCTCTCCATATAATTCACCCATGGTAATTGATTTAGGGTTGAGAACATATGTTTTAACTGCTTGGTAAAAGGGATTTTCTATCCCGAGTTTTTGTAAAGTCCCTAAAGTTTCTGCTAGTATTCGGTAAACTGTGGTCTTGCCACCTCCTGTTGGCCCGACTAACATAACACCATGCCTTACTAGCATAGTTTCATAAAACTGTATCACCTTTCTAACCATACACATCTCAGGCTGAAGATTTTGTCCATTCATGACATCCACAATTGTTGATTGTAAAATACCATAATCATGTTCTGGAATCTGGACTCCAGGAAAAAGGTCAGATATGATTCCACTGTCAAAACAAAAATAAAATCAATTAGGAAGAACTGGTCATTGATATTTTCCCATATTTGTTACAATCAATGAAATATTATGAGTCTTATTGTGTCTCATTGATCTTTCTCTTCTGAACATGTACAGTATTAGTTTGTCCTATGTGCTGTACCAGAATCTATCATTTCTCCAATATCATGCATGATTTTGTGTTTCCTGTATAGTAGACCAATGTTCCTAAGTATATTAGGAGCTTCTTGGGAGTAAGCGGTATCTCTTATGTTTCTTTCTGTATTTCCCACAGTACATGGCATAGTACCAAACATATAGAAGGTGATGAACTTATTTTTAATTATTAAAAAAATTATAAAATATCTCGCTTAAAAATTTAAAATTATTTAAAAATTATATTTAAAAATTAAATTTATAGCTCAACTTTTCCTAAAATCACTTACATATACTCATTAACTGTATGTGGCTATTCAGAAAAATAAGATGAATATATAATTAAAATTAGTATCATGCAAGAAGGGAGGAAGGAAAAATTCGACTATTTCTATAGGAAACAGTATGAGATGTTTCTATGGGAAAAAAGAAGCTAAATCTTTACCTCATATTATATACACAAATACATTTGTGATACAGTTAAAACCTTACATAAAGTGATGAAAGTACTAGAAGAAAGTACAAGAGCTAAACTTTGCAACATTGTGGTAAGGCGATCTTTCTAAGAAAGGCAGGAAACCTACAACTGTAAAAAAAAGTTGACAGTGAAAAAAGAAAAACAGACAAAAATCAAACTTCTGTGAGATAAAAAGCTTTATATACAAACTTAAAGCATGAATGAGAGGCTTAGAAAAACATTTCCAATGTTTATATCAGATAAAGGTTATGAGTTTCTATAAATCAATAAGTAAGAGTACAACAGGAACATGCTCCAAGAATAATAATTATAAATAAATAATGAACATAGGAAATGATGCCCAATGACTCTAATAGTTAAAGAAATGAACATTAAACTAGGCTACTACATTTGGCCTCTCTTTAAAACACTTATGGGGAAACAGGTGCCTTCATAAAACCACTTATGTTAATGTAAAAGGGTAAGTCATCTTTGGAGGACAATTTGATTTAATCTATTTAAATAAAAAATGTGCAAACCCTATGACCTAGGAAACTTACTTCCAGGAATCTCCCCTGTAGAAATATCATACGTGTGCAAAGATATATGTATAGGAATATTCATTATTAGAGTAGAAAACAATTAGGAAAAAATCTAAATGTCCATATGTAAGACCTTTCACATTAAAGTAGTTCTACAGGTTTATTATGTCTCAAAGTACCGTCTTATATAATAGCAATCTAGCAGCAGTAAAAAAAAATAGACTCATGCATATATACTAACATGAAAAAAATGCTCATGATATATAACGAATTGAAAAAGCAACAGCTGTAAAAATAGAAATGTATTAAAGGTAATACATGAAAGTGTCAACCAACTTATTTCTCCAGAAAGATGGAACAGATTTACTTTTCCCTATTCCTTCCATTAAGTACAACTAAAATCCCTGTACATTAAGTAAAATAAATAAAAGAAGACTCTGAAAGGTAGAGAGAAGTCAGACTGGCTAGGTACCTTAAGATGCAAGCAATAACACAGTGACGAGTCCCTTGTGTCTCTTTGTCTTTTACATCCTGGAAATCCAGAAATGCCAATGGGCACAGATTAAAAAAAAAAGCCCCAGGAAAAGCTTACTGTCTTTATCCAAAGGACCAGGAAAGGGGCAGCCCAGCATGACAGAAAACATTTAGGCAATAACTGCTCTACTGTAACCAAACACCACAGAAAAATCCTGAGGTATTTATTCCTACCCTCACCAGCAGACACTGAGTGCAGAGCCCAGACTTCCACTCTAGCTAGGGTGTTAACAAGTCTCCTGAAATTCCTCCTCTCATTCCGCCACGGTGTCAGAGAAGGCCAAATAGGGATGTACTTTCATCCTCACTGGGAAGTAATGATGCCCCCTTTGGTATTAGTGGAGACCATATGGGAAGCCTGGACTTCCAGCCCTACCCAGGAATAAGGAAGCACCCCTTCCTCTCTCTGACGGGTGGAATCAGAGGAGGCTCAGTGGAGAGTCAGGACTTTTACCACTGTCCAGAGGTAATAAAGCTGTCTTCCCTTGTGGCATCAGTGGAGGTCACGTGGGGAGCAGTAATGAGGCGCTTCTACTCTTCTATCCAGGACAATATCACTGGAGGACTGCCAGGGAGCTGGAACTCCCACCTCTACACAGCAGAAATGACTGCTCCCACCAGATATCAATAAAGCTTGAATTCTATCCCCACCTGGCAGTAACAAAGTTGCATTTCTAATTTCTCTTGCTGGTGTGGCATCAGGAAAAGCCAGCTAAAACAAGTTTAAATAAGATCTAGAGTCTCATAACATAATACCTCAGATAAGTAGGTTTCAATGAAAATCATTCATCATATCAAAAGCCAGAAAGATATCAAATTGAACTAAGAGAGACAATCAATAGATGCTAACACTGAGATGAGAGAAACGTTAAAACTGTCTGACAAATTTATTTTATTTCTTAAGGGATAGGGTCTCACTGTACTGCCCAGGCTGGCCTTGAACTCCTGGGTTCAAACAGTCTTCCTGCCTCAGCCTTCTGACTAGCCAGGACTATAGGTACATGTGACTACACACAGGTGAGATCATTATCTTAACATAGACATCATAAAAACGTTTTAAGGACCCATTATGAACACAATAGAAACAAAAGAATATAATGACATCTCAGCCAAAAAAAAAAAAATACAGAGAGCCTATTAGAAATTTTAGAACTGAAGAAATACAATAACAAAAAAATCAACAGATGGGTTCAAGAGCAAAATGGAAGGGATAGAGGAAAGATTTGGTAAACTGCAAGATAGCATAATAGAAGTTACCCAATCTGAACAAGACAGAGAATATTATCTGAAGAAAGAAATGAGCAGCCCTTGGGGACCTATGGAAATATAACAAAAGACCTAACATTTGTGTCACTGGAGTCTCAAATGATGGGGAAAGATGAAGGAGCTGAAGAAGTATTCAGAGAAATAACGACTGAAAATGTCACACATTTGCCAAAAAGCATGAACCTACAGATTTAAGAAGTTGATCAAATCTCAGAATAAACTCGAAGAAATCCATATGAAGATACAACATAGTCAAACTTCTAAAAATGGAAGACAAAGAAAACAATTTTAGCAGCAGCCAGAAAAAAAAAAATGACATCTTACGAACAGGGGAGAAAACACATAAAATGACAACAGAATTCTCATCAGAGATCATGGAGGCTGACAGGAAGTCATACATCTTTTTAAAAAAATGTTTTATTTTCAGTTCTGGGGTACATGTGCAGGATGTGCAGGTTTGTTACATAGGTAAATGTGTGCCATGGTGGTTTGCTGCACCTATCAACCCATCATTTTTCAGCTCCCACTTGTAAGTGAGAACATGTGGTGTTTGGTTTTCTGTTCCCGCGTTAGTTTGCTGAGGATAATTGTGTCCAGCTTCATCCATGTCCCTGAAAAGGAACATGATCTCATTCCTTTTTATGGCTGCACAGAATTTCATGGTGTACCTGGGAAGTATATGGTACAACAGCTTTCAAGTCCTGAAAGAACTGTCACTCCAGAATCCTATATCCAGGGAAAATATCCCTCTGGAATGAAGGGAAATCAAGACATTCTCAGATAAAGGAAAAGGAAATGAATTTGTAGCCAGCAGATCTACCATGAAGAATGGCTAAAGGGAAGTTCTCTAAGCAAAAAGAAAATGATGAAAGAAGCAAACTTGGAGCATCAGAAAGGAAGAAAGAACATGATAAATGAAAATATGAGCTCCTCTTATGAACAAGGTATTACCATTCATTGCGAAACTTAATCGTATATTTATATATAAGCATCCTTCAGAGATGCTGTGGGTTCAGTTTCAGACCACTACAATAAAGTGAATATAGCAATAAAGCAACTCATATGAATTTTTTGGTTTCTCAGTGCATATAAAATTTATCTTCATGCTATACTGTAGTCATTTAAGCATGCAACAGCATTATGTCTAAAAAATGTACATACCTTTATTTAAAAATGCTTTATTGCTAAAAAAGGCTAATGACCATCTGAGCCGTCGGCAAGTTGTACTCTTTTTGCTGGCAGAGGGTCTTACCTCAATGTTGATATCTGCTGACTGAGCAGGGTGGTAGTTGCTGAAGGCTGGAGTGACTGTGGCAATTTCTTAAAATAAGACAACAATAAAGTTTGCCATGTTCATCGACTCTTTGTGAAAGATATCTGTGTAGCATGTGATGCTGTTTGATAACATTTTACTCACAGTAGAACTTCTTTCAAAATTGAAGTCAGTTCTCTCAAATCCTTCCACTGCTTTATCAACTATATTTATATAACAGTCAGAGTCTTTTGTTGTCATTTTAACAACGTTCACAGCATCTTCACCGGAATAGATCCCATCTCAGGAAACTACTTTCTTTGCTAATCCATAAGAAGCAACTCCTCATCCATTCACGTTTGATCATGAGATCGCAGCAATTCAGTCACATATTCAGGCTCCACTTCCAATTCTAGTTCTCTTGCTATTTCCACCACATCTGTAGTTACTTCCTCCACTGAGGTCTTAAACCCCTCAAAGTCATCCATGAGGGTTGGAATCAACTGTTTCCAAACTCTTATTATGTTGACATTCTGTCTTACCATGAATCATTAATATTCTTAATGACATCTAGAATGATGAATCCTTTTCAGAAGGTTTTTAAATTAACTTTGCCTGGATCCATTAGAGAAATCACTATCTATGGCAGATAGAGCACCACAAAATATGTTTCTTAAATAATAAGACTTGAAAGTTGAAAGTACTCCTTGATCCATGGGCTACAGAATGGATGTTGTGTTAGCAGACATGAAAACAACATTCGTCTCCTCGTACATCTCCCTCGGAGGCCTTGAGTGACCAGGTTCATTGCCAATGAGCAGTAATATTTTAAAAGGAGTTTTTTGTTTTTTTCTGAGCAGTAGCTCTCAATGGTGATTTAGCCCTTTTCTCATTTAGAACAAAAAACGGCAGCTCACTGCCAGCGCTCATTTAATTTTACATAAACATGCTCTTTGAGGCTGAAGCAAATCTGACTGCTTTTTCAGTGTGAAAATAAAATATAAAAACTGTTCTTGGAGTTATTTCTAAACAGAACTAGCATTAGAATCATCCAAATCATCAGAGTCATCTATTTTGGAAAAATCAGATTCATCAAATGAATCTTGGGCCAACAACTATTAAAAAAACAATGTTAACATCATGCATAGGAATGTTATGCTTTCTAGGATTTGACATTTTCAGTGATCAAGAACTACTATGTTTTGTAAGCGGAAATACCACTACTAAAAACAGAATGCTATAGAATGATGCCTTTTGTTTCCAAAGTCAATATACTAGAACAATGTGAAAATAATAATAAAAGTGAGATAATTCATGGTAAAGTTATCTCGGGTTAAATTCTACAGCCACAAGTGCTGCCAGCGAGTACTCTTGGGGCAAATGGGAAAAGGGTTAAAATATTCAGTAAACCATTCTCTAAACAGACATGCTGTCATCCATGCCTTGTTGTTTCATTTTTAGAGCACAGGCAGAGTAGATTTAGTGTAATTCTTAAGGGCCCTAGGGTTTTTGGAGTGGTAAATGAGCATCGGCTTTAACTTAAAACCACCAGTTGCTTTAGCTCCTAACTAGAGTCAGCCTGGCCTTTAAAGCTTTGAAGCCAGGCGTTAGTTTCTCCTTTTTCACTATGAAAGTCCTACATGGCGTCATCTTCTAATAGAAGGCTGTTTTATCTACATTAAAAATCTGTTGCTTAGTGTAGCCACCTTCATCAGTGTTCTTAGCTAGATCTGGATAACTTACTGCAGCCTCTACATCAGCATTTGCTACTTTACCTTGTACCTTATGTTATGGAAATAGCTTCTTTGCTTCAGCTTCATGAAGGAACCTTCATGAAGCTAGCTAGGAAAAGAAGTTTGAAGCTAGCTACTTCACCAGGAGTAGATCCCATTGCAAGAAACACTTTTGGCTCGGTACGGTGGCTCATACCTGTAATCCCAGCACTTTGGGAGGCTGAGGCGGGCTAATCACTTGAGGCCAGGAGTTCAAGACCAGCCTGGCCAACATGGTGAACCTCTGTCTCTACCAAAAATACAAAATTAGCCAGGGTTGGTGGCATGTGCCTGTAGTCCCATCTACTTGGGAGACTGAGGCAGGAGAATTGCTTGAACCTGGGAGGCAGAGGTTGCAGTGAGCCAAGATTGTGTCACTGCACTCCAGCTTGGGTGACAGAGTGAGACTATCTCAAAGCAAACAAACAAACAAAAAAATGACTTTCTTTGCTAATCTATAAGAAGCAACTCCTCATCCATGCAGGTTTTATTATGAGATTGCAGCAATTCAGTCACATGTCTGCTAGCTTTGAACTTTTCTTCTGCAGCTTCCTCACCACTCTCTCCTCCTTTATAGAAGTGAAAAGAGTTAGGGCCTTGATCTGGATTAGGCTTTGGCTTAATGGAATGTTGTGGCTGGTTTAATCTTTTATCCAGACCACTAAAACTTTCTCCATATCAGCAATAAGGTTACTTTCTCTTTCTTATCATTCATGTATTCACTGGAGTAGCACTTTTAATTTCTTTCAATATCTTTTCCTTTGCATTCACAATTAGGCTATTTGGCACAAGAGGCCTAGCTTTCAGCCTATCTTGGCTTTAGACATGCCTTCCTCACTAAGCTTAATTGTTTCCAGCTTTTGATTTAAGGTGAGAGGTGTGTGACTCTCCCTTTCACTTGAACACTACAGACCATTGTAGGGTCATTATTTGGCCTAATTTCAATATTATTGTATCTCAGAGAAGAGGGAGGCCCAAGGAGAAGGAGAGAGATGGGAGAATGGCTGTCTGTGGACCAGTCAGAGCACACACATTTATCAATTAAGTTTGCTGTCACATACGGGTGCAGTTTGTGGTGCTCCCAGAACAACTGCAATAGTAACATCAAAGATCACTGATCACAGATCACCATAACAGATACAATAATAAAAAAGTTTGAAATATTGTGAGAATTACTAAAATTGCCACATATACACATGGCGAACACAAGCTGTTGGAAAAATTGTGCTGATAAACTTGCTTCATGAAGGGTTGCTACAAACCTTCAATTTGTAAAATACATGATATCTGTGAAGTGCAGTAAAATGAAGTGAAATAAAATGAGGTATGCCTGTAGATACCTCTGCCTTCAACATTGGAGACACAGAAAGTCACATACACAGGATTACAACAAACTAGTATGGGAGCCAGTGCCAGGGTAGGAAAATGTGAGCTGTAATTGATAAATTGCTTGAGGCTAGATGTGGAGATGTCTGAGAGTTAAAAACTCCAGGGCATTGGGTGGAGGGGCACATCTTTTGTGAGTTTTACCTCTAGGAACTCAGCCAGGTTCTTGGAGTAAATATCTGAGAGAAATCCCATCATGTGAAAATTTTTGCAATCTATGCATCTGGCAAAGGTCTAATATCCAGCATCTATAAAGAACTTAAACGAATTTACAAGAAAAAACAAACAGCCCCATTACAAGGTGGGCAAAGTACATGAACAGGCACTTCTCAAAAGAAGACACCACATGTGGCCAACAAACATATGAAAAAAAGCTCAACATTACTGATCAATAGAGAAATGCAAGTCAAAACCACAATGTGATACCATCTCATGCCAGTTAGAATGGCTATTATTATTATTATTATTATTATTATTATTTTTGAGATGGAGTTTCACTTTTGTTGTCCAGGCTGGAGTGCAATGGCACAATCTTGGCTTACTGCAACCTCCACCTCCCAGGTTCAAGTGATTCTCCTGCCTCAGCCTCCCAAGTAGCTGGGATTATAGGCATGTGCCACCACGCCCAGCTAATTTTGTAGTTTTAGTAGAGACAGGGTTTCACCATATTGGTCAGGCTGGTCTCAAACTCCTGACCTCAGATGATCCACCTGCCTCGTCTTCCCAAAGTGTTGGGATTACAGGCACAAGCCACCATACCCGACCTAGAATGGCTATTACTAAAAAGTCAAAAAACAACCGATGTTGGTGAGGTTGTGGAGAAAAAAGAATGCTTTTGCACTGTTGGTGTGAGTGTAAATTAGTTCAACCACTGTGGAAATCAGTTTAGTGATTCCCCAAAGAGCTAAAAACAGAACTACCATTTGACCCAGCAATCCCATTACTGGGTATATACTTAAAGAAATATGTCATTCTGTTATAAAGACACATGCATGTGTATGTTCATTGCAGCATTATTCAAAATAGCAAAGACATGTAACCAACCTAAAAGCCCATCAATGGTAGACTGGATAAAGAAAATGTGGTACATATGCACCTTGGAATAATACGCAGCCATAAAAAGGAATGAGATTATATCCTTTGTAGGAACGTGGATGGAGCTGGAGGCCATTATCCTTAGCAAACTAATGCAGGAACAGAACACCAAATACTGTATGCTCTCACTTATAAGTAGGAGCTAAATGACGAGAGCACATGGACACATTGTGGGGAACAACACACACCGGAGCCTGTCGGAGGGTGGGGAGTGGGAAGAGGGAGAGGGTCAGGAAAAATAGCTAATGGATGCTCAGCTGAATGCCTGGGTGATGGGATGATCTGTGCAGCAAACCACCATGGCACTTGTTTACCTACGTAACAAACCTGTATATCCTGCACATGTACCCTGGACCTTAAAATAAAAGTTGGAAATGAAAAAAACATCACATAAAAAAAAAAAAAGAAATCTCTTCATGCTTCTGGCAGGGGAGGGGAAGAGAAACCATTCTGAAATAGGCTGGAGCACTCTGCTGTTCCTAATAAGAAGCCAGGAGAGTTAATCAGAGCCTAACCTGCTAGAGTTTTGTCAGAGCCTAACAGACCTGGGGGAAGGGAAACATCGACTCCTGCTGGCTCTAGCCTTTCACTGGGAGAAGGGAATTACCCAACTCTAGGCCACAGTAGCCACCCTGTGCCACCTAACAGGGGGAGAAAAAAGTGAGAAACACTGATGAAGCTTACAGTTCAAAGGCACAGGCTCATTAAAAGACTGAGTCCTAATCCTAGGACAATAGAACATTTTCCCTCCTGCTGCATCTTGTCACTACATTACTTACAGCCAATTTACTTTTGGCCCAGTTCCTTTAACCAGTACATCATGTCCAGCTATCAAGAAAATATTATGAGGCATAATAAAAGGCAAAAAACCCCCCACAATTTGAAGAGACAGAGCAAGCAGTAGAAGTGGACATGGGAAGGATGCTGAAATTATCAGACAGGGATTTAGAACAATGATGATTAATATGTGAAAGGCTCTAATGGATAAAATGGACAGCATACAGAAACAGCTGGGTGATATAAGCAGAGATATGGAAAGCCAAAGAAAGAAGCAAAAAGAAATGCATTATAAAAACCAGCACACTATAACAGAGATGAAGAATGCCTTTGATAGGCTTATTAGTAGATTGGACTCAGCTGAGGAAAGTATTGCTGAGCTTGAGCGTACCTCAATAGAAACCTCTGAAACTGAAAAGTCAAGAGAATAAAGACTGGAAAAGCAACATAATACCCAAGAACCATGGTACAACTACAAAAGGAGTACCACGTGTGCAGTGGGAATACCAGAGGGTAAGAGAGGGAGAAAAGAACAGAAGAAATATTTGAAAGAATAATAACAGAATTTCCCCAAATTAATGTCACACACCAAACCTTAGATCCAGGAAACTCAGAAAACACTAAGCAGGATAAATACCTAAAAATTATACTGAGGCAGGTCATTTTAAAACCATAGAAAATTAAAGATAAAGAAAAAAATACAGAAAGAAGCCAGAAGAAAAAAAAAACCCACTTTACCTATAGATGAGCAAAGATAAGAATTACATTTGACTTTTCCTCAGAAACTATGCAAGCAGGAAGAGAGTGGAGTGAAACATATGAGGGAAACCCCACCCACCTAGAATTCTGTCCCCTGTGAAATTATCCTTCAGAAGTGAAGGAGAAATAAAGACTTTCTCAGACAAATATGGAGAACATTTGTTGCCAGTAGTCTTGCCTTGCAAGAAATATTAAAAGAAGTTCTTTAGAGAGATGAAAAATAACATAGGTCAGAAACTCTGATCTACCTAAAGGAAGAGCATGGAAGATGGAGTAATTGAAGGTAAAATGAAAATTTTTATTTTTCTTATTCTTAATTGATCTAACAGATAACAGTTTGTTCAAAATAGTAATAGCAACAATGTATGTGATTATGTATGCCTAGGTATGTATTATTTATGTGCTTATGTATTCTCATATACAAGCAAAATGAATGACAGCAATGACACAAGGGATGGAAGGGAGGAATTAGGATAGAAGGGAGAAATAGGATTGTTATTATAAGGTACTCACACTTCTCATGAAATGATATAGTGTTAATTGAAAGTGGGCTTAGATTAGTTGTAAATGTATATTGCAAAATCTAGGGAAACCACTGAAAAAAGTAAAAAAAAAAAAGAAAGAAAAGGAAATGGTCTAAATGGTATTAAGAAGTTTGGAGGGAGATAGCAAGATAAATAAATAAAAGAGTTGGAAAATGATTGTCTTTGGGAAGTGGGAGTTGGTGAAAGGCCGGGGACTGTTGCTTTCCATGAAACTAATTTGTGAAAGTATTTTTTAAAAACTATATACATGTAAAACTTAGAGAAACATAAAGTTAAATAACAAACAACGAAATGGATAAAAGCAGTTGTATTTATGTTAAACCCCAAGTCTGACTTTTTTTGAGTCAGAAACTTCTCTTAGGTCAGGAACTTATGGCCAAATGCTAATTTGTACAGCACACAGTCTGGTGATAAACATTTTGACGAAAAAACACAAATGATTGTAATTATGCCCAAACTTTAGTATCTTCATTTTAAATGAGTATTTCTTAAACTGCAAAATAAGTTTCTCCAGAAAAGATAGGACAGTTTTCAGCTTGTTAGAGAAAGAAATATTGAAGAAAAGACTACCACTTGCCTCTACGTGATAGCCATATTTTACTTGGTAACATCTAGAAACTTACCTGAACAGAAGAGCATCATCTGTTAGAAATTTTGGCAAATTGGAGTCTCGTAAAGCTCTTATCAACACCACATCTTCATTTAGGTCTGGGTTTTCTCTTTTTAAAGATCTAAATTTAAAGGAATATTTCGGATAATACCACAAGAACGTAAGGTTGAATGTGATTTTCTAAACCTGTGGGGAGGGCAGAGCCCTTCCCCTGAGGATTCCTGCTAGAAGCAGAAGATCATTTTCCCTCATGTGTTCAGCGTTCATCTCCATCAGAGCATACTGACAAGTCCTGCAATGGCTATGCAGCCTTGAAGAGAATGACAAGGACATCTTCTCAACACTCTCCCCAATCCCGATGTTATTCAACCTGAATTTATAGTTTCCTGAATACACCATGATGATTTCTATCCCTGTGATTTTCTTTTCTCCCTGCCCAGAATATCTTGTCTTGTTCTTTACCTGCTCTTATTTCCCCCTCAAAATCCAGCCCAGTGACTCCATTTTCTAGAAAGCTCCTGTCCTCTATACTCCTTCTCAGCGAACCTCGGGTGGGTGCAGCCCTGTTGCTGCCCTCCCTGCATCGCAGCTACATGACTGCACATTGGTCTGTCTCTATGACTCACTGGACTGTAGTTGTGCTCCTTCAGTGCAAGTGTATCTCAACTTCTTAGTATTCCTAGTCCTTAAATGCTCATCCCGTAAAGAGGGGACATACTATATCTGAGAGGTTAAAAGATAGAACAGAGGGTAGGAAAGTGCAGGGAGATTCGTGCAGAGCCCAGTGATGCAGGAGCCAGGCAGAGGGTTCCTGGATGTGCAGAACCTGAGCCAGTGAGTCATAGCCTGAGAGGAAGGACTAGATATAAAATAGGTCTCCTCAGGGACTCTGGACAAGTTGGGGATTCCAGATACAGTAGTTTCAAGAAGTTATAAAGAGAAAAGATGGGGCCTGAGAAGAGGAAAGACTTTCTTTACTAGATACTAGAAAGAAGCTTAGGCTTGGGCCACATTATAAAGACAGAGGTGAAATCTAAGACATAAGCTGAACTGAATTGGAATGATGAAGTTTCTTTAAACTGAGGCTTTCTCAGGCAATATGTATGACTGGCTTTGTTGCATATGCATAACAGACTGTGTGTGTGTCTTTTAAGTCTAGTCATACTATCTCATGGTGGTAAAGGCTTTTGTACACAAAAGACCGATGTTTGAATTTGAGTTCAGGGGAAGTGAATGTTATCCAAAGCCTAGCTGGGGATCATTTTCTGTTGAGGACAACCGTGTTAGGACTCACAGTGAAGAACTGTCATAGGATAAGGAGAGAGAGCCTGTGTCACTCTGTCACAGGAGTGTCAAGGTAAGAATGATGACAACAGCAGCAGCCAACATTTATTAATCATTTACTGTCTGAGATCCTTTCCTGAGTTACCCATTTAATGCATTTGATCACGTGGTTTGGGATTTCACTCTTGGCTACTTTGGTTTCTTACCCAGCCATGACCAGGACAGACTTCACAGCTCTCATGCCAAAGTCATAGTGATCCTGCTGAGACAGCTGCTCACTGCAAAGCTTATACATCTGAGTCATTTTTCTTGCTAATATTTTACTGGATTCAAATCCTTCGGAATATAGAATTACCTAGAATAGAAAAAAATAATGCAATGCTTATTATATTGTATTGATAACAATGTATTAGCGTGATACCAACATATTCAAAATTGACTTTAAGCATTATACCTTCCCAAGTTATGTCATTTAATAAAGAAACATAAAGATTGAAGGGAAAAAGGCTTTCTGTGCCACAGGAAACTGGAAGGCAGAATATTGTATGGGGATACCTAGGCACTGATTCTGTTTTCCTTCTATAGATGAAGATGTAGCTTTGGGGACATTTGGTTCAAGGAGCAGGAGAGCCCAGTTTTTGAAAATGTTCCCATCATGAAAGTTGGATGGTGTTATTAGGCCCAAGTACAAAAGCAAGAACTAAGCTTCTCTGATCTGACAGGAATACCACCCTAGTGGACAGTGATTGCCACCAGCTCCCTTAGTTTCCCTAGGAGTCAAAGGAAGCCACGCAAAGGTTGTCAGCCTCTCCTCTGCCTTTCTTCTGACAAGTTTCTGCATCCTTGGTTAAATTAATCAGATGATGCTTAGTGTCTTTGACAGTGGAGCTGGAAGTGGAGCCTTTTTTCTATTTATAATCTGCCTGAAACACTGCAGTTGGTTTCAGATGCAGAATATGGAATGATGCAGAATTTCTACTGGTGTCTGTTTTGTTTCCTGCTCTATCCCTGCTGATTAGCACAGTGCTCTGCACACAGTAGTGATTAAAAATATTTACTGACAGGCCAGGTGCAGTGGTTCATGCCTGTAATCCCAGCACTTTGGGAGACCGAGATGGGTGAGTCACTTGAGGTCAGGAATTTGAGACCAGCCTGACCAACATGGTGAAACCCCATCTCTACTAAAAATACAAAAAATTACCGAGATTGCGCCACTGCACTCCAGCCTGGGTGACAAAGCGAGACTCCGTCTCAAAAAAACAAAACAAAACAAAAAAAAAACAAAAAATTAGCCAGGCATGGTGGCAGAAGCTGTAATCCCAGCTACTCAGGAGGCTGAGGCATGAGAATCACTTAAACCTGGGAGGAGGAGGTTGCAGTAAGCTGAGATCGTGCCATTGCACTCCAGCCTGGGCGATAGAGCCAGACTCTGTCTCAAAAAAAAAAAAAAAAAAAAAATTACTGATGACACAATCTAATTCATTTAAACTCTAAAAATAATAGGAATAGCACTTAGAAGCCTAGACTTTTAAATTTGCCCAATCCATTACTGAGTAATATAACAATAGGACAAAGCATGAGATGTGGACAACATGTTGGACTAGGCTCTAAACCTGGTTTTCTTCCTACCAGGTTGGGACAATGAGCAAGTCATTTATTGTCCCTGTTTGTAGAGAGGGTCAAGAGTAAAGACACTACCTGCCCTAACTGCCCCCCACCCCACCATGCCCACAGTGGGTACGGGTGACCCCTGAGCTGCTGTAAGCATTATATTAATTGACATAGTTTGGATGTTTATCCCTGCACAAATCTCACATTGGATTATAATTCCCAGCGCTGAAGATGGGGGCTGATGGGAGGTGTCTGGGTCATGGGGGTGGATCTTTGATCCCTCATGGCTTGGTGCTGCTTTGCAATAGTGAGTGAGTTCTCTTGTGATCTGGTCATTTAAAAGTGTGGGGCACCCCCCACCCACTCTTTCTCTCTTGTTCCTGTTTTTCACCATGTGCAGTGCCTGCTCCCGCTTCACCTTCCACCATGAGTAAAAGCTCCTTAGGGCCACCCTAGAAACCAAGTAGATGCCAGCACCACACTTTCTGTACAGCCTGCAGAACCACGAGCCAATTAAACCTCGTTTCTTCATAAATTACCCAGTCTCAGGTATTTCTTTATGGCAATGCAAGAAAGACCTAATACCCTAATAGAGGTTGTAATTTTTCTAATGATAGGATTTGGCACAGTCTACTCTATTCTTAAGAAATTACTTTTATTTCCCATAGAAGAATATTTGAAATTAGCTGTTATCACAGGAATTTATTAGCCAAAGGAGTGATCCGTTCTAAGAAATTCCATCCTAAAGGGGTAGTGTCCCTTGTTATGAAATGCAGCATTGAGCACACAAGGGGCCTTCTGGAGTCCTAAAAATGCCTTATATTTTGGTCTTGGTGGTCACACAGATGAATGCATGTGTAAGAATTAACTGAGCTGTGCTCTTTATTGTGTATAAATTATACCTCAATAAAAAGTGCCATGAAAAATGCGTATAAAATTTAGCTGGATGTGGTGGCATGTGCCCGTAGTCCCAACTACTCAGAGGCTGAGGTGGGAGGATTGCTGACCTCCATTTAGTTCCAGCCTGGGCAGCATAGTGAGACCCTGCTTCTTTTTTGTAAAAAAGTACAAAATTTAAATGTATCAATTCTTTTTAAAGAACTATTTTATTTTTAATTAATTAAATATTTATTTATTTATTTTGAGACTGGGTTATGAGACTGGCTAATTTTTATATTTTTGGTAGGAATGGGATTTCACCACGTTGCTCAGGCTAGTCTCTAACTCCTGGACTCAAGCGATCCTCCCACTTTGGCCTCCCAAAGTGCTGGGATTACAGGCCTGAGCCACTGTGCTTGGCCAAATACATCAATCTTTGGCTAGCATTTAAATTCTTGTCTATTTAAAGCCAGTGTAAATAGAAAGATGCCTAAGTAGACACAGAAAAAACAAACATGATTATAAATAATTTGTTAATGATTACTATTTTTTGACTAAGTTGATACAGACTTATAAGCCAATCTCCAACCACCTCATAGTGAGGAGGCTTCTACCCAACATCCCTTGACTCCAGTAAAAAATAATGCGCAAAGAGAAATAAAAATAATCTGTGTTTTTGTAATCAATCCAGACATTTTAATTCCTAGACAGGAACTGAAAAACCCCAATGAACTGGTTAATTAAATTCATTGATTCTTTCCAGTTTTAGGGGCCTATTATATTCCAGATACCATTCTGCGTATTATGGCTATAGCAGTAAACAAACAAACATGCAGAACTTAACATTCCACGTGATAACAATCATATCTACACTAGTAATGTGTAACCATTACTAGGGGCATTCATAAAGGAAACTTTCTACCTTGATAGAATCAAATGGTAAATAAAATAAACAAGTTTACATTTCTGCTGCTTTATAATGTGATGCTCACCTCTGCAATCAAGGCATAATTTGGAACCATCATCGCAAATGGTCTAAACAGGGCTTTCAAATTATCTGGCAATTCAGTTCTGCCTGCATAGCCAGGATTCATTGTGATGAAGGCTGCACAAGTCATCACCAACTTTATTTCCCGCCCCTCAAACATGAATCTAGAGAGCTGTTCAAAGATAAAATATAAGTTAGCATTCTTCCAGACACTTGTAAAAGTTTTCACCTAATTATTACTCGAATACAAGACTCATGTAATGAAGTACTAAAGCAAAGACTACTGAATACCATTGTTGGACCAACAGGGAACATTTCTGATTCTGTCCTGTCTACTTCCAATCTCTTCTGGGCTCTGTGTTTCCTGATTTCTGCCTCCCTGCACCTGACTTGCCCAAATTGTCTCTTCATTCCTAGCCAAGTCCTGAAATCCTCTAGGTCTGAACATTTACTGAGCCTCTTCAATTCAACTATCTATTTTTTTTTTTTTTTTTGAGGCAGGGTCTTGCTTTGTCTCCCAGGTTGGAGTGCAAGTGGCATGATCAGAGTTCACTGCAGCCTTGACATCTCAGGCTCAAGCAATCCTCCCATCTCCCACCTCAGCCTGCCAAGTAGCTGGGACCACAGGCACGCCCCACCACGACCCACTAATTTTAAATTCATCTTAGACTTACTGACCATTAAACTTGCTCCACTCCCACTTTCTGGTATTCCCCAAGAAATTCCAACCTAATCTTAGTTCTTGAGTTGTTGAGGCCCCACTGTCACTGTTTTTGTCACCACCCCTTCACTTTTACTTAACAGCAAACACTTGTTGAGCACCTGTTGCAGGTGAGGCAATAGGTGAGGCATGGAGGCACACAGCTGAAGGAGCCTCAGATCTCCAGAAACTCCCAGGCTTGCTGTCTGCAATCAACCTGGAAACCATGACCACACAGTGCAACACATGCTACAGTGCAGGTGTGTGCAAAGCCCACTACTACCCCCATGGGGGTAGTAGGCAACCTGCCTGGGATCTGAAGAAGGAAGAAGGATGTTTCAGGTGGAGGAACAGGGGCAGCCATTCCAGGAAAAGGGAGCAGGAGCAAGAAACAACACTGCATGTTCTGGAAATGACCAGCAATTTACTTTGCTAAAGGGCAAAGTTCCAGAAAGCATAGCTAGGCTGGGCCTGAGCATCAGGAGTCTTGCACACTGAACTAAGGAATTTAGATTTGTCCCATGTTTGGGGGGAAGCAGAGAAGACTTTTAAGCAGAGTGATAGGATCAAAATTGGCAGTGGAGAGGTTGGACAGGCTACAGACAGGGAGACCAGTAAGGAATGATCATTAGGGACATGATGAAAGCCAGAATTCAAGAGGTGTAAGTGGGGAGGAGAGGCATCTAGCAGATAAAACTAACAAGATTTGGTGATGGTTTAGATTCTGGGATTGATAGTGATGGGTCAAATCCAAGGTGAGTTCCAGGTTTCCAGTTGGGCCACTAGATGAAGGTGCTATCAACATACATGAGGAATACAGGGAAGACCAGGATGGAGTAGGGTATGTGCCACAGCCTGGAGGAGAGAATGCATGGTACAACTGGAGACCATGTCTGCTGCTGCTGAATGGTTGCTTGTGCTAGCAAACCTCTCAATTTCTGTGGTTTAGTTTATCTATTCCAAGTGATATACCCCACTCCAACGGTCTCATTTGGCACTGGCAGCTTGAGGACGAGGCTGGTTATTTGCAGACACTCTCCTGTCTTCCTCTGTCCTCACGTAGCTGCTCTCCAGTGGGCAAAGCTTCAATCCTGCCTCTACTCTCTCTGGTCCCTGTCCCCTTACTCCATACACTTTGCTTTCAGTGAATTGCTCAGCCAGATGATAATAACTTGCACAATATAGACTATGCTATCTCTGTATTTAAAGATCTTGTGTTTAATATAGGCCTCCCCAGAGTATGCGGGAACAAGAGGGAGTACAGATAAGCGAGCTTAGACTTTAGGGTCTAAAAATTTTTGGTGTCTATGAAAATATTTTTTTAACTTTGAATTCTTTTCACCTATTACCTTGGGGGAAATGACATATACTTCACATAGGTTTGGTGTAAGATGAAATAAGTGTGAGCACATACCACAATGACTTACACAATTTAGTAGCTCACTATAGTCCAAGTCATGATTTCTTTTTATTGGTTCTATAATTCACTTTTTTGCAGAGGGCGATAATCAAAATATTTAACAACTCTTATCAGGGCACCTTCCAATGAGACAGCCTCTGCCTCTGGAGCTAGAGCTGAGTCCAGAGTCCCCTGTGCTGTGCCAGGATGAACCCTTATTGGTGGATCGAGAGGAGGTCTGGGGCTCTTCTGAAAGGGCCAAGGGAGTAGTGGGGGCCCTCACAGGGCTTGGAGCAGTGCTGTTTTGGTTTGCAGAGGCTGAACACCAGTGCTGCCCATTGTGACCAGATCTCCAAAGGTCAACACAGAGTGTTAGAGACTTGGTCCCAACCTTCACTGCCATCAGCTTCTGAATATGAAATCCCTTCTCTAGAGACACGCTTATAAGGAGCTAAAGAAAATTTTAAATGACAGGACCACTCAGTATCTTCATCTGACCCCATATTCCTTGGATTTTCCAGTCCAGTGAGCTCTGGAGAGCCAAGGTCCCCTTGGGATCCCCAGGATTCCTCCCTAACATTTTTAGCATCTCCTTCCTAAAATGTAACATTCTGTGAGTTAATGACAAACTTAAGGATTGCTACCTTGAAAGTCGATTGCCCAGTGCCTTACCTTTGCCGCTTTGGCGTTCCTAATGGTAATGAGTTGCTGCGCAATGACGGACAGAACTTCTATGTCAATTCGATTAAATTCATCAAAGCAGCACCAGGCCCCTGACTGCGCCAAGCCACTGAAGAAGCGCCCCATCATCTGAAATCAAAATAAAGCAGTTCAACTTTGCATTGCGTAGTTGAGCTCCTTCAAAAATTAAATTTTGAGCTGAAATATTAAAGAAAAAAGAGGTAGTATCTACAAATAAGCTATAGTTTTATGTGAATGCTGGTCTATGTCAGAAGTAAACACTTTTCTACAAGAGAAAATATCTTTTTGAGTCTCTCTAAGTGATCTGAATCTGCTTTACTTTTAAACAAAATGACAATCTGACCAATTTTCCTTCTTGTTTATAACCTTCACTCACCTCTGCAAATACTTGACAGATTCTCAAATAATCTAACACATGGAACATACAAACTTAAGGACTTTAAAAAATATAGAAAAATTTTACTAATGGAAGCTTTCATTGTCTTTAGAAGGTATTCTACATGGTAGACACACACAAGGACTACTGAGCAGAAGGCATAGCTGTGCAGATTATAGCAGTGATTCTTAATTTCTTCTACAGCAGAATCCTGTATTTTCCTGAGGAGGAAAATAAGAATGTACCATCTAAAGTGTGGCATTTCTTTTGGGCACTTGAGATATTGGTTAAGCATGTGTATAAATCTTGCATTATACCATATATCTATCTCTTTAGTAATAGAACTTGTGGTTTTAAAATCTCAAGGTGGTCAACTGAACACATACTACTTCCTCCCCTTCCTCCAATTCCCACAAATCACAGAAATACTGATAGATCTGTGTGCATATCTCTCTTCTTTTCTGTGACCACACTTATACCTGTACCTGCTTGATAAAAACATAATGGAAAGGGAAACCAGCAGGAAGAAAGTTTTGAAAAAAAAAAAAAAAAAAGCTGGAATATGGAAAGTATAGGGAAACAGATTGTTCAACTGAGAAGAGAGAATTGTAGCCCCAAAACAGAGGGAGGGAAGTAATGCCCTTCATGAGGCCTCTAAGAAATTCCAAACCCAACATCAATACACGCAAGTTGCAATACATGCAACATGAATACATACATGCAGAAAAGCAGACACAGGCCCTAGAGAAATATTTGGAAATGAGGCAAAGATCCACACTTGGAATGATTGGATTTATGGGTCCTTCCTCTTTCTATTCTGCCTTCCTCTCACCCCAAGCAGAGTAAACAGGGCTCTTCAGATTTTAGTGCTGACATCCCCACCAGGCTAAAATGAAGGACAGCCTCACAAGCAAAGGGGGAGATCTGCCTTGGGGAGATATTAATATTGGGAGATATTAATATTGGTAGATACTGGGAGACGACATTAGGCTTGGGAGATAAGGAAAGCAGAGACAAGGAGAGAAAGATGGTTCCAGACTTCCACTTCAGTCACCGAGATTCAAAAATAATAAAATAAAGTGAAACCCACTGAAATGTACTACTTTAGAAGGAAAATCCTTATTATTTGGCATTCGATGTGGGCTTTCTCACTTACTGGCTGCTCCGTGTGCATACATTCTATGGAGAAGCCTGCTGGCCACACATTCTATACTCCCACAGAGCTCTTGGTAGTTCTTTCATTCAAGGAAGGGGCATTTGGGGGAAACAAGCTGTTTAAACTAATTAAATTAGTCCTTCATCTATACTTATGAACCAATAGGTGAAGATTCAAGAAAGAGAAGGAATGAGAAGAATAAACTAACGGGCAACTTTGGAGAAAGTGGAGATAATTTAGGGAACAGAAAGTAATTTTACAAAATTGAAATGGAATCCTCAGAGAGATCTGGGAGGGAAACACATTCCTAAAATAAAACAAGATACTCTAAAAAAAGGAATTAGTCAGAGATAAGAAACAGTCCCTGGAAATTAGTAATAATATAGCCAAGGTAAGAGAAGTTGAATGAATGCATGGAATGATAGCATGGACAGGACTAAAGACCAAGTTGGTGTTCTGTACAACAAAGCTGCAGAATGCTTCCATATTGTAGAGGAATGGTCTTCATACTTAGCATACATGTAAGTCCCGGCATACGTGGAGACTTCCCAAGGGATACTTTTTGAACAGTTTTAAAGGAAGTAACAAAGAAAATTCCAGATCTTGATCTGTGACACAGACTCTTTGCTAATATTTTTCTCTTTGAGAACATGTCTGTGGTCATGGTGGTTCTTCATTTCCATTTGCTCTTCAAAAATTATCCTCTTTCTCTGCCACTCCTGGCTCTGCAGTTTGTGCCTGGCTGAGGAGGAGAGTGGGGGGGTTGAAATCCAGCCCTGACATGGCTGGTGACTTGGTGAACGGGTGCCACAGGTGTAGAGGCTCAGCAGATGATACCAGCAGCCTTGCTCTTATCCAAACCAGATCTTACTGTGATGCATTGCCCCAGGATGCAAAAACCTCCAGGGTGCCAAACAAAGGAGCAGTTCCAAATATCGATCATGAACGCAGGAATGCTTGCAATGACTGACTGGTTAACAAATACTTTTTCAAGTCAGGTGATCTCCAATTCTTTGTTTTCAACAAAAGTGAAGGACAGGGTCAATGCCTACAGGCTAGAGACAACCAGGATGCACCTGTAGTCAGACACAATTGGGTTTACCACTCGTTCCAACAAGGGAGACCACACTCTGTGGGGAACCAAGATTTCTCTCAGTAAAAGGGTATTAGGAGGACTTGTCATAGGATTTGGGCTTGTGTTAGAAAATTCTGGGAAAGGGTCAGTGAAGAAGAGTTTTGCTCTATTAGTTTTTAAGAGCTACTATAACAAATTGCCATAAACTGAAGGGCTTAAAGCAGCAGAAATTTATTCTCTCACAGTTCTAGAGGCTAGAAGTCTGAAATAAAGGTATCAACAAAGCCATGCTCATTCTGAAGGCTCTTGGGGGTAGGATTCTTTCTTGCCTCTTGGTAGCTTCTAGTGGTTGCTGGCAACCCTTGGGATTCCTTGGCTTCTTGTACTACATCACTCTGATCTCTACCTCCTGTGTATCTTCACTTGGCTGACTTCTCTCTGTGTATCTATATCTACATTTTTCTCTTCTTACAAAGGCACTAGTTAGTTATTGGATTAGGGCCTGTAGAATTCCAGTATGGCCTCATTTTAAACATCTGAGTTTTTATAAATGTAAAGACTCAGATTAGGTAGCATTCACAGATATTAGGCATGAAGACTTGAACATATTTTGATGGGACACAATTCAATCCACAACACTGTGGATTAGGTTCTGGTAGGAAGCAGGGGCAAGTTTATGATGGATATCATAATAACATTATACAGGAGGCTGAGGCTGTCATTGGTAAAGGTGAAGCAGTTACACAGCTTAGCCTGGAGAGGGGGATATTAGATTATTTTTTGTGGTTTGCACAGCATTCTTGTGTGTTCTCAGACACGATTATGGCATCTCATTCCATAATGGATGCATCGTGACCTGGTCTGTAGTTGGTGGTCTGTGAAATTGTTTGTGTTCAACCAGAGAAGCAAATAGTCTGAATCAGGTCAGCTCTCAGCGGATAGCAGTCAGGGGCTATTTTGTTTTGTTTTGTTTTATTTTTCAGAGATGAATTGTGTAGCAATTAATTGACATCAGAAATAAGTTTTGGTGTTATTTCTATCATTTTATTTTGTGATGATTTCTACTTAAAAAAAACCTTTTATTTTGAAAAATTTCAAACATACACAAGAGGTGAAAGAAGGTATATGCCACCCAGCTTAACGATTACCAACATTCTGCTATTTTCAAAATACTCTCCAACATTTTTTGTTGTTATTTTAAAGCAAACCCTAGACGTCATATTATTTCACAGTAAACTCTGTAACACAAAAGAACCTCCAAATTATCCAAATCAATACTGCTAACCTACTCAAAAGAAAAACCCAATAATTATTTAATATCTTGTTCAATTGTCCTCAATGGTACAGATATTGTCCTTTTACAATTGGTTTGTTCCGATAAAGATACAAGCAAGGTACAAACATTGCATTTGGTTACGGTGTCTCTTAAATCTCTTTAAATTTATAGCAGTTCCCTGAATCCTCTCTCTTTTATGTGATTTATTTTTGAAGGTCTGTAAGTTATTTGCCCTATAGAATTCCCCTGATTCCATATTTAGCTGATTGTATTCTTGTGGTGTTAACATGGTCCTTTATCTCACACACCTGTACTTCTTGAAAACTGGTATTTAAATCTAGAGACTCCATTAGATTCATTAGGTTGAAGTTTAATTTTTTTTGAACAGGAATAATTCATAGCTTGTATATCATAACAGGAGATACATATTGTTTGATTGTCAAAGTTGTGATCAGTGGATTACTAGCCTGATTCATCCATTACAAATTTTCCAATTAGTCTTTAGTGGTTTTAGCAATGATGGCCATTGCTAGACATATTATTTTTGAAAGGTTGCAAAACGGTAATTTCTAATGTTATCATCCCTTCTGCGTTTATTAGTTGTGATTATTCTATAAAAATTTTTCCTCATCAACTTTTTTATTACACCAAAAAACAGTCCACAGAAAAGGCAGGATAAATACTTAATTCTTTTTCTTCATCAATTTTTCAAATAAGTTGTTTCCCTGAAAACCTCTAAGGTAATCAATGAGTTTTTTGTTTTACATTTTTTGGTTAATCATTGTATATTCATGAATTTAAAAATGTTTTATGTGTTTTGATCCATTCCAGTTATTATTATCATTCTTGCATTGTCCCATCTTTGGTCAATGAGATCCTCTTTAGTAACATTCTGATTATTGATATGGTCACATTAATTTTTAGTATTTTGTTGTTGCTATTTCAGACACGACAGGATGTTGCAGGCTCATTTTATGCATTTCCTGCCCCAGACCTAGAGCCAGCTCTGGCTACTTTCAGTAGGAAAAGGTGCTTAAGACCACAGTCTGGGTACTAGAGGTGATCACTATTTTTAGGCTGTCAATGTCCCTTTTTAGAGGACAGAACTAAGAGATAATACCTAACTGAGAGAAGAAATCAGTATCAATAACATATTAAAAACACTATTAATCAATTTAAAAAAGCATAAGCAAGCCAAGAGAACATGGGGGAAAGATGTAAATAGGTATTTCACAGATGAGAAATCCTAGAGTATAAACATTTGAAAAGACATTCAACCTCACTAGTAACCAGGGGAATACAATGGGATACCATTTCATACTCCTCAGACTGACAACAGTTATGGAACCTGAAAGCATGGGCAAGCACGTGGAGCACAGGCAGCTCTTACACATTTGCAGGGGGAGTATAAATTACCACAATCACGGAAGAAGCATTTGTCCTTATTGAGTCAATATGATACGTATATGTACCTTGAGACCAACTCCTATATTCCAAGCCAGATAAACCATGCACCCATTCACCTGGAGACCTGTATAATAATGCTTATTGCAGCATTGCTTACAGTAGCAAATACTATATTAGAAACAACCCAAATACCTATCAGAAAGAGAATGGATGAAAAAAATCATAAAAACAGAGCAGTGAAAATGAATTAAAAAAATAGAGCTATAGTATTAGCCTGGATGAATCTCATAGACAAAGTGCTCAGTGGAAAAACCAAAATGTAGAATGTAGCACACAGAATGATACTATGTTTTAAATTTAGGACTACACACATACATATGCACACATGTGAATGATAACCCCGAAATTCAGAATAGAAGTTACTCCTGGTGAAGAGAGACAGAGGATTTCAAGTGCGCTGGTAACATTTTATCTCTTAGCTGGGAGATGGCTAAGTAGATATTCATTATTTTATTCTTTATATCTTTTTATGTTTCTAAATTTGCATATAATATGTATTTTTATTTTAAATGGGAGAGAACATTTGACTTGAATCAAAGGACATGTTGAAATTCTTTCTCTGCCATTTTCTAGTAGTGACCACTGGCAAGTTACTTCACTGCTCCAAATCTCACTCCCATCTGTGCAATGATGACAACACCTATCACAGAGGAATGCTGGGAAGGTAAATTAGATAATATGTCTTCTGCTGAGTCTAAACACAAAGTCTCAACCCAGTGCTTGAATGTTTCGTTTGATTTTTGTAGAAAGGAAGAGCTTCAAAGGAGACCAAATCCTGAGGAAAACTTTAGGGCAAGAGAGTTCCTGGAGGAGCAGGAACTAGGTCTGGGGAAAGGCAGTGCATCTGACCAAGGATCTGCAGTGTAACCTCCTCCTGCCCAAATCTCTCCTGTCTCTTATGAAGTTGTCAGGAATCGGAAAAAGCAGGTAGAGAAAACAGGAAAAGGTGACTGGTCAGAGCCCTGGGGAACATCCACACATGAAGGGACATTTAAGGCAGAAAAGAATAGCCCTTGGAGACAGTCTTGTTTTGCTTAGAAATCTTATGTCGCAGAAACCCTTAGAGGATACCATTCCTCTTTCTCTGGAAACTGCTTACAGCCATCCATGCCTGTACGAGTCAGACTATACCCCCTTCTTCTGGCTATTGCTCAGGAATCTAGGGGTGATCACTTGAACCCACTTTGCCAATTAGAATCCTACTTTCAAAACTCGAAATGTGACCTTGCTGTTTTCTTGGCAAGGTTCTAGAGAGAAGGCTCTAAAGTTCCCAATGCCAAGGAGTTGGCTGCCCTAGTTCCTACTCAGCCTCAGTCATGCTCACCTCTTCTCTGGATTCCGTGAGATATCCCACTATCTCAGTAACCTTTCAATAAGTTTATTTATTTTTATTGTTGCTTAAAATATAAAATAAGTGGGTTTACGTGTTTAGCAATCTAAACAAATAACAAGAAAATTAGCAACAAGCAAGAGAAAATATGAGAGTATTTAAGAGAAGTGGAGAATAGAAGTAGGAGGTCCAGAGCAGAGAACAGAGACATAATGATAAGCAAAGAAGCAATAAAATAAGGTCTCACTAGGCTGAAGAAAGACATATGTTTCTCATTCAAGAGCTCCCCAAAATGACAAGCCAAATGAATAAAGAAAATTATCTTATCTAGACACATCCTGGTAGATTTCCACAATACCGAGGATCAAGAGAAAATCCTATAAGCTGCCAGAGATAGAGAGGAAGCAAAATATTACTAAACCTCCAAAATTTATTAAGCCATGATCAGTTTTTTCATTAGCAAAATGCATACTAGAAGACAATGAAGTGAGGCCTTCAAAGTCAGGTGAGAAAATTATTTTAAACCTATTATTCCATCCTCTACAAATTATCAATCAAGTAGGATGACTCAGTAAAGACAGAATATTTATAAACTTGAATGGGAAAAAAATTGCTCAAGGAAGTATTCCAACAAAATTAAAATGAAATGTAAGAAAGACGCAAAACTGAAATACAAACAACAGTGGCAGCTGAATCTACTCTAGAACAGTGGTCCTGAAATCTCAGTGTGCATCAGAATCACCTGGAAGTTTGTTTCAAAAAGGCCTCTCGTTGCAGTGCTCTAGCTCCAAAGTTTCTGATTAAGTAGGTCTGAGGTGGGGCTTTATAATTTGCATTTCCAACAAGTTGTCAGGTGATGCTAATGCTGTTGGTTCAGGGTTCATGCTCTCAGAACCACGGTCTAGGGCTTAGCTTCTCAAAGTGGACCAGTATCGATTTGCACCACCTTGGCGGATGTCAGAAATGCATAATTTCAGGCTCCACCCCAGACCTGCAGATCAGAATATGTAGTTTAATAAATATCTCCGGGTGATTCACAGCACACAGAAGTTGGAAAAATAATGGTTCTGGCGAGATGCGGTGGCTCACACCTGTAATCCTAGCACTTTGGGAGGCCAATGTGGATGGATCACGAGGTCAGGAGTTCAAGACCAGACCAGCCTGGCCAAGATGGTGAAACCCCATCTCTACTAAAAATACAAAAATTAGCCAGACATGGTGGTGGGCACCTGTAATCCCAGCTACTCAGGAGGCTTAGGCAGGGAACTGCTTGAACCCTGGAGGTGGAGGTTGCAGTGAGCCGAGATTAAGCCACTGCATTCTGGGAAATAGAGCAAGACTCTGTCTCAAAATAAAAAATAAAAAATAAAAAAAGAGAAAAGTAAAGGTTCTAGAAGAAGTAAAGAAAGTAGAAAGAAAACACAGTCCACTAACCCTGAAGCTTAGGATGTCTACTTTGAATGGCAGGGGTTTGTGATGTATGTATTGATCTTTCTCTATGGGGCCAATTATTCTATTAAATTCCACTATGAACAATCTTTGATATTATAAGTGCTGTATAAGGGATTTACATTTTTATGTTCAGCCCCCAGACAAAGCAATGAAGATATAATTTAGTTATAGAATAAAATACAAATTTTATAAAACTTGACATGGTAAAAGTGAGGTTGAAATAGAAAGTCCAACTTCATTAGACACACAAAGTTGTGTCTAATAAAATCCTCACCTATTTAATGTGTTGGCAAATAGTGTCCAAAGTGGGTACATAAAAATATAGAAACAAATGTATGTTTCTACAGTTTAAATAGCAACCACCAGAAGAAATAAAGCCAAACAAGGATCCCTGCAAATCCATGAGTTTTTTTTAGGGGATCTGTGAGGCCAAAGTGTTTTCATAATAATACTAAGGTGTTATATGCCTTTTTCATTCTCACTCTCTCATGAGAGTACAGAGTACGAAAAGATGTGGATATGGTTTCAGTTTTTACATAGCAAATAACCTTTAAGAAACTAACATATGTCAAGTTTTGGTGTAGTTCAAAGAAGAGTATAAACAATTAACTGAAAAGGTTCTTTAAAAAATTCCTCTTTTCAGAGTCCATATCTACGTGAGGTTAGATTTTCTTCAAATGTTCAACCAAAAAAACATACCTCAACAGACTGAATGTAGAAGCAAATTGGAGAATCTGGCTATCTTCTATTATGCCAAATATTAGCATAATGGCAATATTTTGAAAATATTAGAGATTTTAAAAAATATAAAACAGTGGGACAATGTTTTTTGTTTGGAAGTCTTTTTTTTTTTAAAAAAAACATGTTTATGTTAACATATACTGGGATTACTGTTATTTTTTAACAAATAAATATATAAAACATATTTTATTTAATTTTTTCTAACATGGTAAATATCAACAGATGTAACCCACATGAACAAAAGCTCTTTGGAAGTCTCAATAATTTTTAAGAGTGTAAATGAGTCCCATGACCAAAAAGTTTGAGAACCACTGTATTGAAAAACCTTACCATGAATTCTCACCTCCCACATATTTCATGTTCAATACACCATTCTCTAAATTGCCAATTTCCTACTGTAAGCTTAGTCCTTGTTCTTTGGTTTCCCTGCTATTCTATCTTGTACCTCATCTCGTTTCTTTCTTCTTACCGACATGTACAGATTTTTTATTTTTTCACCATTTGACAAATCATCCCCTGGCCTTGATTCTTATCCAGACTACCCAGACCACCATGTGTTGACTCTTCTCCCTTGCTCTATTTATTCCACTTTAACCATTATTTGCCCCATTTCTTTTCTCTTGCTTGTCATCACTCCGTTCTTGCCTTATTTTGTTATGCCATGTTGCAAATAGAGAAAGACACATAAAACACTTAATGTTAACATTCAGATGCAAGAACTGTACCTTGTAGTCCAAACCATCCGAACAGTTAAAGACCACACACTGGATGGCAAGAGCTTTTGCCAGATCTTTGGTAGTCTCTGTTTTCCCAGTGCCGGCAGGACCAGCTGGTGCACCCCCAAGGTCAAGCTGCAAAGCTCCCATGAGGCAAAGATAGCAGCGATCCTGAAGAAAGCAATAAATTGTCAATACGAATGGAAACAACTCTGGCCACAAACTAAGTCATTTCCTTTCTATGGGGGAAGGATTATTATTTTCTATGAAAAATATAGCAATTGAAATATACCAAAAGATCCATGCACATAATTAAATAATGCAAATCTTTGCTTTACAAAGATGTATTCATAATAAATTCTTTCAAGAGTTAATGTCATATGAAACTTTTCAAGATTTTTTATTGAAAAGCACTCGTGTCAATATTAACCTAAGTGATTAATAACTTACTGTGAGTGGAGTAATAACCAATCTTGGGCATGCACCCAAGTATTCATAGCCATAAGTGTACTGAGAGAGCGCCATTCTAGCCACACAATTATCCAGGTACACATCCCAGTAATAGCGCAGTTGTCTCTGCCAGTCAAAAGATTCAACTGTCTCCACCTATATGTGATATACATATTAGATACACTAATTTCAGGAAGAAGTATATAATTTTACTTAAATGAAACAGTTACCTTGGATTGAACAAGTTCAGTGACTATATCTCTTGCATGCACATCAATAGTAATCAATGCAGTTAGGATGTTTCTGTGTAATTTAGGAAGACTGCCTCGAACTATTGCAGCCAGGGCATTTAATCTCTACAAATAAAAACAATTGTCATGGTGAATTTTCCAATATCAGCTTACATATATACATTATCTCTTTCACCATTCAATTTGGAGAGACATTGCTAAAAACCAGCTAATTTTAAGAATCTGTAATTTTGTGACCAAACAGGACAATACTTTTACTTAATTCCCATAAGACTTCTGTGAAAGAAATACTATCTTTACCCCTTTTGTACATTTGAGGAAACTGAAGGTCAGAGAGCATAAGTAACTTGATGGCAGTCACACAGTTACGAAGTAGCAAAAATGAGACCTGAGTAGACATTTGCCTTGAGGAAAGCCCACATTCTTAACCACTATGTGATGATTCTCTAGAGGAGAGTGTCCTCCCTAAAAATGAAATGTGGTTAAAGGTGATACTCTTCAGTTTTAGGGGTGGTTTTCCCATTAATAATCAGAAAATCTGAGCATTTTAACCTAGCCAATGACTGGTTAAATGAAAACATTTTCAGAAACAGTTAGCTAAATTTTTACTTGATTTTTACCTAAATAATTAAATCTTTTTCAAAGAAGAGTAGCGCCTCTGAGGACCTTGCACCATTATGCTGAAATGTCACTTGGGCCAACCCTGATGAGGGACCACCTCTACACAGAGGCAAAGGAACTTTCTTTAGGGAGTCATTTCTCTTTTCTGATGCTATGGAGATGAAATTTCTTTGAAGAATTTCACGAGAGTGTTTTCTCTTACTTCAATAAAGTTGTTTAATTCAATAAATAAATATTTATTGAATATTTACATATAAATATATAAAGTTGTTTTATTTCAATAAAGTTGTTTTATTCAATTAGGTTGTTTCATTTTTCTGTTTTCAAGGGTGAATCTTTAAAAATGTACTATTTCTTGGAAGTAGAATTGAATTTGGAGTTAAAGAGTAGGCCTAGGTCCTTACAAGATATACCGTTTATAAATATTTTCCTTTGTTCTCCAGGTTGCCTTTTCACTCTGTTGATGGTTTCCCTGCTGTGCAAAAGCTTTTAAATTTGATGCAATCCCATTGATCTATTTTTCCTTTTGTTGCTTGTGCTTTTGGTGTTATATCCAAGAAATCAATGCCAACACCAATGTCAAAGTTTTCCCCTATGTCTTCTTCTAGGGATTTTACAGTTTCAGGTCTTACATTTAAATCCTTAATCCATTTTGAGTTGATTTTTGTGTATGGTGTAAGACAAGGGTCTAATTGCTCCTACAACTTATGAGCAAAAACCAAATAACCCAATTAAAACATGAGTAAGGGAACAGAATAGACATTTATCAGAAAAGGACACACAAAGGGCTAACCCGGTATATGAAAAAATGATCAACATCCCTAATCATAAGGGAAATGCAAATCAAAAACATAATGAGATGCCACCTCATAACTGTTAGGGTGACTGTTACCAAAAAAACAAAAGATAACCCATGTTGGTAAGGGTGTGGAGAAAAGAGAACCCTGGTATGCTGCCTTGGGAATATAAACATGGTGCAGCCATTATGGAAAACAATGTGCTGGCTCCTGAAAAAATTAAAAATGGAACTACCATATGACCCAGTAATCCCACTCTGGTACACATCCAAAAGAAGTGAAGTCAGGATCTGGAGGAGACTATCTGCACTCCTATGTTCATTGCAGCATTATTCACAATAGCCAAAATGTGGAAATAACGTAAGTGCCCATCAATGGATGAATGGATAAAGAGAATGTGAGCTGGGCATGATTATCATGCCTGTAGTCCAGCACTTTGGGAGGCCAAGGCAGGAGGATCGCTTGAGGGAAGCTTTTGAGACCAGCCTGAGCAATACAGTGAGACCCTGTCTCTACAAAAAATAATAATAATAAAAATAATTAGCTGCGTGCTATGATCGCAACCCTGCACTCCAGCCTGGGCAACAGAGTGAGATCCTGTCTCTTAAAAAAGAAAAAAATAAAAGAAAATGTGGTATACACATACAATGAAGTATTTATTATTCAGACTTAAAAAAAGGAAATCCCATGACATGTGACAGCATGAATAAACCTGGAGGATATTAAGCTAAATGAAATGAGTCAGTCATAGAAGGATAATCCTGCATGATCTATTCATATGAAGTATCTAAAATAGTTAAATTCATAGAAAAAGAGTAGTATGGTGATTACAGGGAGCTAGGGAGAGGAGGAAATGTGGAGTTGCTGTTCAACAAGTATAAAGTTTTAGTGCTATTTAAATGCTATTTAGTAAAATAGCATTTCCTAGCTATAGCTAAAAGTTCTTGATAATATTTAAATTCATTGAATTATTTATTGTTTTATTGTCAGTTGTCTGAGAGTTTTACAAAATAGCAGAAATAGAATTAGAGCCTAGAAATAGTAATGGCATGAATCTGGAGGTTTTCCTGGACTGAAAAAACTTCCCTGAGCGGTATCCAGGAACTAGTGAATACAGTTTGTCCTTAAAAGTTGCAAACCATTATAACCCTGGTGTTTTGTTCTGGAATTGTTTTTCCTCCTATTTTCACAAATATTCACATAAATACTACACAAATATTAAGATAGTGTCTCTAAAAAATGTAAAACACAAATAATTTTAGAATTCTAAAGCTTTGTAAGAGCTATTACAAATGTCAGAGCATTAGAATTTCTGAAATAAAGTGAATTTGCATTAACTATGCTTTAAAAAAAAACCCACTAAGACCATCTTGCGAGACAACAATGTCACTTTGTTACAGATCTCACCTCAAAGTTTACTTTTTCAAAATTCTCCAGGGCCTCTATATGATTACTGTGTTCTGTTTCCAGACATTCAGTCAAATCACGGCACCACATAATTTGAGAAACGGTCAGGATAACCTGCAAGAAAACATCTTTCTTAAATATGTGACGCATATCACCAAAAAAGAATTCAGAGATATGAAATGTGAGTGTGAGTTACTTGAGAAGGGTGGCCAGCGACCACCCAGTCTGTCCTCAGTTTCCCCTGATAGTCAGCGATGGCAGCTTTGCACAGGTGACGCAGAGATGTGAACATGGCTTCTTCCACTTTACCAAGCCATTCCTCTACGTTGCCTTGGGCCTTGAGGCCTTTCCCCAAGCTAACCTAAAAGGTAATCAGAGCATTGATAAAGTGGCTTGTGTGGGACTTGTAAGCTGTATGCCTTCTGTATTTCCATGACAGAATCCTAAGCTACATAAACGCTGAAGCCTGACCACAAATACTGAAACTTCTATTGACATTCCACTATGCATCTATTTCCTTTCACCCCACCTATTGCTTTATTTTACTGCTTGCACTTGGAGTCAACTCTCTGAAAGAGGAGTCTATATGCACTGCATGGATTTCTGCACTTATTTTCACTTTCCTACTTGATGCTATCTGATTTTTGTCCCTGATCACTTCTATTCTCAAGTTTTCCCATGTCCTCCCAACTGAAAATTCCAAATGACACTTTTCAGTTCTTGTATCTATTTTTTTGGACTTCCAATGGCTTGACTGTCATGGTTGTTTTGGCTTCCTTCATCTGCTCTTCTTCCAACCTCTCTTTAAATTTCATGTTTTCCCAAGATTCTATCCTTGGCCTTCCCCCTTCTCTTCTGCACCAGTGATGTGCAAATTCTTTTACAAGAGGATCAATTCAGAACAAATAAAATGTCTATATGTTCCCATAGATACACCACTGTGTTCTTACTGGACCCAATTCCTTAGCATTTCCCTGCACAGTTCCTGTGTCTGAAATGTCTCCCATGCCCACGTAGAAGATACTCCCTCTTCCATCATACTTGACTTTGTGTGTGTGTGTGCATATGCATGGCTCTCCTCCGTGAAGTCACTTGGTTCCTCATAGTAATGCTAATACATACACTCTCTTGGTGTTCCCCATATGCCAGGGGCTGTGCAGTGCCCTGGAGATGCTGCTGCCAGCAACTAACACTTAAATAGTGCTCACAGGGTATTGCTTTAAGTAATTTACATACACTATCCCCTGAACAGGCTCATCATTCCATTAATCAGAAACAATTACTAATCCCCATCTTTTGGCTGAGATTAAGGGGTGGGACTTAGTCCAAGCGGCCTGATAGTAGAACTAGTACTCTTAACCAGTCCACTAGTGTGTCTCTTGTGGAGAGTTAAATAAGACATGGTTCTAGTTTTCTCCACTCTATTTCCAACAACAGAACACATGTCTTTGTTACTGCATTTTCTGTAATGATTTTCAGTTGTTTGTTCGACTACTTCTCTGTTAGACTTTGAGCTCTTTAAGGGCAAGAATTTTATCTTGGTTATCCTTGAAACTGCTGAGCCAACAGAGTACCTGTATACTTAGAGTGAGAATAACCCTAGAAGAATAACAAAGTTCATCAATAAAGAAATATAAACAAAAGCACCTCACCCTTTCTCCCTCTGGTGACAGCATTGCTAAAATATCATTAGTATAAACCTTTTCTGGTTCTCCATAAATACCAGGAATCTTTCCTTCGGCAGGAGGCATGAGAGCAAATTCAAGCTTTGAAATGGAGTCGAAGCATTTCCTTAAGTGTGGCTGCACAGCCTCTGGATTTCGTGTCTGGGCCAAAATCTCCAGAAGTTCATCATTTGACAAGAAGTAAAACCTGGATTAAAGAACATCCTTAAAATATAACTTGAAATTGAAGTAAAGTCTTAGATAGACATAAAAGATAAATTCCTTAGCCACATCTCTTCCCTGTCCACCAATTTCCTGGACCTCCAATTATACTGGTCATGAGTTTCTGGGGAAGCCACATATCTCTAAACATGATTTCTGTGAAAATTAGTGATGATGCATTTAGGTGTGACGATGCACACCTAGAATTAGTGTCTAGTACATAAAAGATAGATATTGTTCATAAAATTGTAAAAATACTAGAAACGGATGTGTTCACATATCTGTCTTACCTGGCTTTAAGCCTCCAGAGTGAAGATTATTTGTTTTCCCTAAAATCTAGCCTAGTATGTCACACATACCTGGTATTCAATACATTATTTGCTGAAGAGTTAACAGATGGATGGGTGGTTGCAGGAGAACCTTACTGGGTTGTGTGAATGTGTACTGGGCCATTCTCTTAACCCAAAGGCATTTGATATTCCCTGCAGTATGTGCTACTGTGAAAATTGGCATAATATAATTTTGCCAGCACACTATTTCCAGCCATGTGAGGCTATACCTATGTAGAAATAAAACATTTATATATATTCCATATTATTACTAGCAAGATAGGTAAAGGAAATTGTAAACTTACAGAAGATTATTTTGCTATAAATTGGGGTTGGCAAGTTACAGCCCCAGGCCAAATCTGGCCCACCACCTGTTTTTGTAAATAACGTTTCATTGTCACACAGCCATGCAGACATACTGTCTGTGGCTCCTTTTGTGCTACAATAGCGGACCTGACTACAGAGACTGTAAAGCCTACAAAGCCTTGAATATCTACTATGTGACCTTTTATGAAAAAAAATTGTCCCTGCTCTAGATAACCAAAAACCTTCTAAATGCCAGACTTCATGTAGTATAGTTCTTGTATTATGTTTAATCTCTCCAAATCACTCAAAAGGAATTTGATTTATTATCCCAACTGACTATCCTAGTTCATACTAGAATAGATGACAGCAATTAACTATTAATGTTTAAGACAGTGATTTTCAAACTTTTTTTTTTTTTTTTTCCAATCAAGGGTCCTTTTTACTGCTGTTCCTATCCCCAACTCTCTCATCATGTTTTGGAGGACTAAATGTACAAACCAGCATTTAGTAAATGCTCTAGATTGTTGATTGTCAACTAAGCAATATCCCTGCATCAGGGATAAGCTGGAATGACATTTCTAGAATCTCTTTCCAGTAAGGTTTCAGATTAAAAGCTGCCTATGAAATGCTCTTCTATGTGACTGAGAAGGTGGGAGGAGGCAAAGCCATTATTCCCCAACTTGAGCATGGACGACTGAAGCTGGTGGGATTTTATCCTTGGTTTTCAGGTGTCCTCCTGACAATCCCTCCCTTTCTTGTTGCAGGAAGCCGAGACTTTGGTGGCACTTCCCTGAGACCTCTGCCTGTATTTCCAGATTTCCTCAAAGTGGTCCTCAGTTCTTCCCTTCTTCTGCCTCTAGCACCAGTGAAAACTTCTAATTCCCTGCATGAAACTTGCTCTAAACACCTAGAGTGGCTTCTGTGTTTTTGACCAAACCTTTCCCAAGTAATATAACTAGATGTTAAAATTTCAGTTTCAGTTCTGGCTGAAGTTCTAGGACTAGAGTTGTCACATTTCAAAATGAGATGTCAGGTCACCTGGGGCTGACTCATGGGGAGATGGGTGAAGACTCCAGAGTCCTCACTCGCTTGAGGGTATGAAAGTGTTAAATCTGGAGAGGCTGGACAGCTAGAGATAGAAATATTTTTTGGTAGAGAGATGTGCTAAGGGTGCTCGCTATGCCCATGAGAAAGGGTGGGGTTCACTCTCCTCAAGACTAGGCATCTTGGAGAGCTTAACATGCATCCCCACCAATTAACCTAAAAAAATTGCTCAGGCAACACCGGTCTCTCTTAACCTTTTCACACACATTTGTCCACATATACACACGTGCACAGGCACACATATTCATTCAACAATAAAACAGTAAAACAATGGGGTGATCAAGAATCATTTCAATTTGTGGGATCTAAAAATAAAAACAATTGAACTCTTGGAGATAGAGAGTAGAAGGATGGTTACCAGAGGCTGGGAAGGGTAGTGGAAGGGTTGGGGATGGGGAGGTGGGGATATTTAATGGGCACAAAAAATAGGAAGAATGAATAAGACTTAGTATTTGATAGTACAACAGGGTGACTACAGTCAATAATAATTTAATTTAATACTCAACAATAATAATAATTTAATAGTGAATAATAATAATTTAATTGTGCATTTAAAAATAATTAAAAGAGTATAACTGGATTGTTTGTAACACAAAGGATAAATGCTTGAGGGGATGGATACCCCATTTTACACGATGTGATTATTATGCATTACATGCCTATGTCAAAACATGTTATGTCCCCCATAACACACCTACAATATACCGACAAAAATTAAAATTAAAAAAAAATTGTTTCAGGATATTACTTACCCACTTATTTATTGAATATTGTATTTTATCCTTGAGACTTATACTCCACAATTACGATAACTAGTTGGATTTTCATTATCATAGATCTTTTTTGTTTCTCTCTCTAGTTCCTTGATGCTTTGAGGTTATAACTATAACCTCAACTTGATTGACAGTCATAACTACTAAAAATATCTTAGATTGCTTTATAAACTTACCTTGGAAAGACAACTCTTTTTGATTCTAAGTATGCCTCTAGGCACTTCTGAATTTGGTCAAGTAATGAATTATTGTTCTGAAAAGTTTCCAGAAGTCCTGTTCATTAAAAAAAATAGCATTGGTAAAACTGTGTTAAAATCAATTTTTTTCTGAAAAAAAAAATCACTTTAAAATGTAATCAATTTATGAATCTTCTCCCTAGAAAACTATTTAATAAAACTCTTATAAAAATATGCTTTGAATTACCCAAACCTAAAGTTAACATGAGTCATGGAATTGCAATGGCAATAAAAAAATTACAATCACATCATCAGCAAAAGCTGACAGTTTGACTCCCTCTTTACCAATCTGGATGTCCCAACAGTAACTGCTGTCTTCAAGAGACTCACCTAACACATAAGGACTCACATAAACTTAAGGTAAAGGGGTGGAAAAAGATATTCCATGCAAATGGACACCAAAAGTGGGCAGGAGCAGCTATTCTTATTTAAGACAAAACAAATTTTATAGCAACAACAGTTAAAAAAGACAAAGAAGGATTTATATAATGATAAGAGGACTTTTCCAACAAGAAAATGTCACAGTTCTAAATATATATGCACCTAACACTGGAGCTCCCACATTTATAAATTTATAAAACAATTACTACCAGACTTTAGAAATGACATAGCAACACAATAATAATGGGGGACTTCAATACTCCACTGACAGCACTAGACAGGTCATCAAGGCCAAAAGTCAACCAAGAAACAACTTGAACTATACCCCAGAACAAATGGACTCAACAGATATTTACAGAACATTCTACCCAACAAACGCAGAATATACATTCTATTCATCAGCACAGAATATTCTCCAAAATAGACCATATGATAAGACACAAAACAAGTCCCAATAAATTTAAGAAAATCAAAATTATATCAAGTACTCTCTCAGACCACAGTGGAATAAAATTGGAAATCAACTCCAAAAGGAATCCTCAAAACCATACAAATACATAGAAGTTAAATAAACCCAAAGACTTATCCAAAAAGCTCCTAGAGCTGATCAATGAATTCAGCAAAGTTTCAAGATACAAAGTTAATGTACACAAATCAGTAGCTCTGCTATACACTAACAGTGACCCTGCTGAAAATCAAATCAAGAACCCAACCCCTTTTACAATAGCTGCAAAAAAATAAAATAGCTGCAAAAAAATACTTAGAAATATACCTAATACCTAACCAAGGAGGTGAAAGGCCTCTACAAAGAAAACTACAAAACACTGCTGAAAGAAATCATACAACACAAACAAATGGAAACACATCCTATGTTCATGAATGGGTAGAATCAATATTGTGAAAATGACCATAATGCCATAAGCAATCTATAAACTCAAAGCAATTGTCATAAAAATAACACCATAATTCTTCACAGAGTTAGAAAAATATAATTCTAAATTTCATATGGAACCAAAAAAAGAGCCCACATAGCCAAAGCATGACTAAGCAAAAAGAACAAATCTGGAGGCATCACATTACCTGACTTTAAACTATACTACAAGGCCATGGTCACCAAAACAGGATGGTACTGGTATAAAAATAGGCACATAGACCAATGGAACAGAATAGAGAACCTGGAAATAAAGCAAAATACTTATAGCCAACTGATCTTTGACAAAGCAAACAAAAACATAAAGTGGGGAAAGGATACCCTATTCAACAAATGGTGCTGGGATAACTGGCAAGCCACATGTAGAAGAATGAAACTGGATCCTCATCTCTCACCTAAAAATCAAATCAAGATAGATCAAAGACTTAAATCTAAGACCTGAAACCATAACAATTCTGGAAGATAATATTGGAAAAATCCCTCTTGACATTGGCTTAGGCAAAAACTTCATGACCAAAACCTAAAGGCAAATGCGACCAAAACTCAAAAGTAAATGCAACAAAAACAAAGATAAATAGATGGGACTTAAACCAAAAAGCTTCTGCATAGCAAAAGAAACAGTAAGCAGAGTAAACAGACAACTCACAGAGTGGGAGAAAATCTTCACAATCTGTACATCTGGCAAAGGACTAATATCCAGAATCTGCAAGGAACTCAAATCAGCAAGAAAAAAACAAACAATCCCTTCAAAAAGTGAGCTAAGGACATGAATAGACAATTCTCAAAAGAAGGTATACAAATGGCCTACGAACATGAAAAATGCTCAACATCACTAATGATCAGGGAAATGCAAATCAAAACCACAATGCAATACCACCCTAGTCCTGCAAGAATGGCTATAATAAAAAAAAATAGATGTTGGTGTGGATGTGGTGGAAAGGGAACACTTTTACACTGCTGGTGGGAATGTAAACTAAGACAACCACTATGGAAACAGTGTGGAGAATCCTTAAAGAACTAAAAAGTAGATTTACCATTTGATCCAGCAATCCCATTACTGTGTATCTACCCAGAAGAAAAGAAGTCATTATATTAAAAAGATTCTTGCACACCCATGTTTATAACAGCACAATTCGCAATTGCAAAAATATGGAACCAGCCCCAATGCACATCAATCAACGAGTGGATAAAGAAAACGTGTGTAGATATACCATGGCATACTACCTCAGCCATAAAAAGGAATGAAATAATGGCATTTGCAGCAACCTGAATTGATTTGGAGACCGTTATTCCAAGTGAAGTAACTCAGGAATGGAAAACCAAGCATCATATGTTCTCACTCATCAGTGGGAGCTAAGCTATGAGGACACAAAAGTGTAAGAATGATACAATAGACTTAGGCAAGTAGGGGAAAGGATGGGAGGGAGCTGAGGGATAAAAGGATAAAAGACTACGCATTGGGTGCCGTGTACACTGCTCGGGTGGTGGGTGCACCAAAATCTCAGAAATCACCACCAAAGAACTTATTCATAGAACCATACACCACCTGCTTCCCCCAAACCTATTGAAATAAAAATAAATAAATAAATAAATAAAATGCAATGGCAGTGGTATGGTCTTTTCAATAAAAGGTACTAAGTTAACTGAAAAATAAAGATAATTTTAAGTAAAAGTAAAATATATTGTTAAGATTTTAAAAGCTTTGGTATTATTTGATAAAGCAATGCTCTATTACATTAAAATGGGGGGAATTGACTAAGAATTTTAACTATTAACTTTAATAACAATATTAAGTATTTACCAAGTATGAACAAGTATGTTTAATATGAAACATATTTAGCTGGTGTATCCCACTTTTGGGGGGCTAGGAGTACAAAACCAAAGCCAAGCAGTTGCCTTCTCCTTGACTCTCCAAACCAAGCCAGTCTCTGTACCTACTCATTGTCTGTCATTTTCTTACTGGTATCTTTTCTGTATCCTCTGCCATCTTTAAATGCCAAAATTGTGGTGATGGGATACTATTTCTTTATCACTAAACTACAGCTCCTTAAGGAATAGGATCCATGTCTTGTTTATCTTTGTAGTTTTGGTGCTTATCATAGTAGCTGGTGTCCCCACCTGCCCAAGAATCAAATCCACTGTCTTGATCATGGTTTCCAAGGCTCTATGTAATCACTGACCCAGTCTGATGCCCAGTCCCCCACCTAAGCACTCTTGCCTCTCTTGCTTCACCTCCTAAGCCCTTCTTCTGCATTCCACTTCAGCTCGCATTGGCTTCCTTGCAAACAATTTGGCATGTGAAGCATGCACTCACCTTGGGAGCCTTGCCTTGGATCTTCCCTTCTCCTTTATAACAATGTTCCCTGTGATCACATACATGACTCACTCCCTCGTTCCTGCAGGTTTCTGCTCAAAAGCTACTTTATCAAAAAAGCCTTCTGTCACAGACACACACACACACACACACACACACACACTCTCTCTCTCTCTCTCTCTCTCTCACCCATTTACCCTACTTTATTTTTCTTCATAGCTTTATCATCCCCTGAAATGATCTATATAAGTCTCTATTCTTATCTTACATCCTTAAGAGCAGATGTATTCTTGAATCAGATATTTTTTCATTTCAGAAGTTATATTTTACAACAAGTCTAGCAGAGACTGGGACAACACTCTGTAATCTAACATATTGTTTTCACAGCAAAATGTTTCAACATGACAAGTGAGTGCAGTAGACAGAATAATGGCCCCCTAGAGACGCTCATGTCCTAATCCCCCAAACCTGTGAATATGTTAGTATACATGGAAAAGAACTTTGCAGGTGTGATTAAGTTAAGGATCATGGATGGAGAGACTGTCCTGGATCGTCTGGTGGACTGATTGATCATACATGGGCCATTATAAGCAGGAGACAGGAAGGTCAGAGGCTGATAAGGAGATGATGACAGAAACAGAGGTCAGTGTCCTGAGATTACAGGCTGGAAGAAGGCCATGAGCCAAGGAATGTGGGCTGCCTCGAAAAGACCCAAAGAGTTTTCAATTCTATTATTCCATGTAACATTTCTTTTCCATTTCTGTCTTATGTCAGAGTTTTTGGGCAAAGAGTATAGCCCAGCAAACTGCAGGGAAGCTGTCTGAGGATATTTACCAGGATGGGCCATGTGCTGCTATTTCCTGAACAACAGGCAAGCTTGCCAAGGCTTTTACTTTAAGCATAAAGTTCAACAGCCACATATGTGCACCCTGAAAGACTTTGATTCCACATCCACAGAAATGGAACTTATTAAGACACATTTCAACCTTGAGACTAGAAATGTAATAAGTGGTAATATTTTTAACTAGTTTTAATGAATTCATTAAAAATAAGGTGTGGACATTTTTGTGGCTATAAATCTGTGGAGGAGCTTTAACAGAATACATCGACTGAAGGCAAATATTTGTTTCATCGTCAAAATTCCGAGATGAAAACATCGCTGATACACTGAAGCAACACCCCCAAATCATAAAAACAGCAAAAATAGGCAGATTCTCCTTTTCCAAAACTACAAACTAAGCTGAGAGATAATAAAAAAAAGTCCAGTGTTCTGTTGACATTGCTTAGCAAGTGTGTCAAATGCAAGGATTCCTAGTCATCCATGCTGACTAGAATCAAGGGTTGAATGGACCATATGTTATTAGATTCCCAGAGAAACATTTTAGATGATTGTAGTCTTTTTGATTGTTTGGAATTTTGTTTCATACCTGGCTGAGTAGCGGCTCGAAGGGCATTAGGCAGCCGATTCACCTTTCTCATGATTTCTTTCCATGACTTATCCACCTGAAGGAACATCTTGGCCTCTGCAGGCAATTGCCTCTGAATGTCTGGAGCATTGAAAATACTTTCTAGGTAAAGCCAGTTTCTCTGGCAGGTCAGCCACTCTTCCTAGGAGAAAAATATGGGCACTGTCAAATTTTAATTCCCCAATTAAAAACATACGGTTACAGTAAAAATCATGACACAGGGAATCACTGTATCTTTTTCCTTGAGGGTGGTGTTATGACTTCTCACAGGTCCTCTGAAATTAAATTCCTTACAAGGTCCAAGATTCACCTTAGTCTGATTTCATCCCACTGTCTACTGAGCAGAGTTCTAATGGGTCTTCCATACCAGAATGGATCCAGAGAAACATGATTAAAATACCCACAGGAGAGATTCAGGGGCAGCACGATGCCTACACAAGAAAATTTGAAGGGAAGAGGAAAGTTCAGTGACCATTTTCAAACATATACAAGATTTCCATGAAAAAAAAAAAGTTTGTTTTTTTCTTTTATCTCAACCATGTGTTCATTCTTCCTTCACCTTTGTTTGAAAATGAAAATTTTTTTTAAAAACCCTGTTCATGACAGCATATGTAGTAAATATAGAAGACTGGGAGAAGAAAATCATGCATTCCCTCTGCTTTTAAACAATCACTGTTAATAAAATAAATCAGAAATACAGGGTCAGAAATTAAATGTCCGTAGACCTCACCTTTCCTCTGTGCCTCCTGCTATTACTGCATGTGTGTGCCCAAAATCCATGAAAGAGTTCCTCACTTCTCACTCTAGGTTTGGGAGTAAGCCCAAATGTCACAACCATTTCCTGGTTTGTCTCAGGTCTCACACTTTCCAAGCAATTCATTCTCTGGGGGGTCCTCACTAATCAGCTCAGGCTTCTTTCAGGGACCCTCTATGAAAACGTCCCCCTTGACTTTGATCTGTAGTCCTCCCTTCACAGGGCTCAATCATCAGTCTAGAAGGCTGGACAGGACTCAGACAATGTGGTTTGTTGAAGAAGATGAATTTCTGAGAAAGTTCTCTTTGAAACAAAGTTGGCACAAGTTATCTTTTCCCTCTTACTGCCTTTATTATTTCATAGATAACTTATATTAGGATGTCTAGAAACCTAAACATAATTAAGTCAAGCTAAATATCTGAAGTCTAAGAAAGAGATTGGATGGAAACAAAGTGAGATTGGTGTAAGTGGGTTCTTTGTTTTGCTATGGGACAATCAAAGGTGGAATAAAATCAAAAGGACATGTGCACCACAAGGAAAGATTCCAAGGAGACGTCAAGCAACAATGAGCATTCTTCCAGTAAATATAAAGTCATTGTAGCAAGACTCATAAGGTGGCCCCCAAGATGTGGCATTCACATCCCTGTGTAATCCTCTCCCCTTGAGTGTGGGTGCCATCTGTGACTTGCTCCCAGGCACTATGGGATGTGGCAAAGGCAACAGAATGTACACAATTATGTTTATGTTATATAAGACTGTAATAGTCATCTTGCTAGGATCCTTTTTCTTCCTTGCTAGACTGATGCAGCCAATGGTCACGTTGGGGAAGCCCACACATAAAGAAAAAACTGTGGGCAACATCTAGGAGCTGAGGATGGCCTCCAGCTGAGCGCCAGCAAGAGATTGAAGCCCTTAGCCCAAGAATTCCAAGAAAATAATTTCTGCCAACAACTGCAGTGAGCTTGGAAGTGGATCACTCCCCAGCTAAACTTCTGATGAGAACCCAGTCTGGCTGACATCCTGATTGCAACCTTGTGAGACCCTGAGCAAGAGGCCTCAGTTAAACCATGCCTGAACTCCTGAGCCACAGAAACTGTGAGATAATAAAGGTATATTGTTTAAGTTTGTAGTATTTGTTTCATAGCAAAATAATAATATGGGCATGCTTTGCTTTATTGTGCTTCATTTATTGCATTTTGCAGATATTGCATTTTTCACAAATTGAAGTTTTGTGGCAACTCTGCATCAAGAAAGGTAATTCATGCCATTTTTCCAACAACATGTGCTCACTTTGTCTCTGGGTCAAAATTATTACAATTACCAATTGTCTTTGGTAATTCTTGCAATATTAAAAATATTATTATTAAACATTATTATTATTATATCTGTTATGATGATCTGTGATCAGTGATCTTTGATGTTACAATTATAATTATTTGGGGTGCCATGAACCATGCTTATATAAGATGGCAAACTTAATTGATAAGTATTATGTCTGTTCTTTCTGCTCCACTGACTGGCTGTTCCCCTGTTCCCCATCTCATTTCTTCTCCTCAGTGCCCCCTGTTATTCCCTGAGACATAACAATATTGAAATTAGGCCAATTAATAACACTACAATGGCCTTTAAGTGTTCAAATGAAAGGAAGAGTCACATGTCTCTCAATTTAAATTAAAAGTTAGAAATGATTAAACTTAGTTAAGAAGGCATGTCAAAAGCCAATATAGGTCAAAAGCTTAGCCTCTTGGACCAAACAATTAAGACAGTTGTGAATGCAAAGCAAAAATTCTTGATGGAAATTAAAAATGCAACTTCAGTGAAGACACAAATGATAAAAGCCAAAACCCTATTTCTGATTTGGAGAAAGTTTGAATGGTTTGAATAGAAGATCAAACCAACCATAACATTCCCTTAAGCCAAAGCCTAGTCTGAGGCAAGACCCTAACTCTTTTCAATTTTAAAAAGGCTAAGAGAGGTGAGGAAGCTGTGGAAGTAAAGTTTGAAGATAGCAGAGGTTGATTCATGAAGCTATCACTGTAACATAAAAGGGCAAGGTGAAGCAGCAAGTGCTGATGAAGCTGCAGCAAGTTATCCAGATGATTTAGCTAAGATCATTGATGAAGGTGGCTACTCTCAACAACAGATTTTCAATGAAGACAAAATAGCCTTCTATTAGAAGAAGATGCCATGTAGGACTTTTATAGCTAATGAAGATTAGCCAATGCCTGGCTTCAAAGACTCAAAGGACAGGCTTACTCATGTTAGGGATAAATGCAGCTGGTGACTTTGAGTTAAAACCAATGCTCATTTACCATTCAAAAAATCTCAAGGCCCTTAAGAATTATGCCAAATCTACTCTGCCTGTGCTCTAAAAATGAAACAACAAAGCCTGTGTGACAGCACATCTGTTTACAGCATGATTTACTGAATATTTTAAGCCTACTGTTGAGACCTACTGCTTAGAAGAAAAGACTTCTTTCAAAATATTACTGTTCATTGACAATGGACCTGGTAACCCAAGAGCTCTTATGGAGATGTACAAAGAGATTAATGTTGCTTTCATGCCTGCTAATACAACATCTGTTCTGCAGCCCATGGATTAAGGAGTACTTTCAACTTTCAAGTCTTATTATTTAAGAAATACATTTGGTAAGGCTATGTCTGCCATAGATAGTAATTCCTCTGATGGATCCGGGAAAAGTGAATTAAAAAGCCCTCTGGAAAGGACTCATCATTCTAGATGCCATTGAAAATATTTGTCATTCATGGGAGGAAGTCAAAATAGCAACACTAATAGGAGTTTGGAAGAAGTTGACTCCAACCCTCATAGATGACTTTGAGGGATTCAGGACTTCAGTGGAGGAAATAACTGCAGATATGGTGGAACTAGCAGGAGAACTAGAATTAGAAGTGGAGCCTGAAGATGTGACTGAATTGCTACAATCTCATGATAAAACTTGAACAGATGAGGACTTGCTTCTTAAGGATGAGCAAAGAAAGTGGTTTCTTGAGATGGAATCTATTCCTGGTGAAAATGCTATAAACATCATTGAAATGACAACAAAAGATTTAGGGTATTACATAAACCTAGCTGATAAAGCAGAAGTAGGGCTTGAGAACATTGACTCTATTTTTGAAAGAAGTTCTGTCATGGGTAAAATGCTATAAAATATTGCATGCTACAAAGAATTTTTTTAATAAAAGGAAGAGTGGATGAATGTGGCAAACTTCATTGTTGTCTTAAATTAGGAAATTGCCACAGCACCCCCAACCTTCAGCAGCCACCCATCAACATTGAGGCAAGATCTTCCACTAGCCAAAAGAAAATGAGTCCCTGAAGGCTCAGATAATCATTACCATTTTTTAGCAATATTGTATTGCACACTTAATGGACTACAGTACAGTACAAATGTAACTTTTAAAAAATAATTTCAACTTATATTTTAGATTCAGGGGTTACATGTGCAGGTTTGTTAAATGGCTATGCTGCATAATGCTGAGGTTTGAGGTATGAATGATCTTATCATTCAGAGAGTGAGCATAGTATCCAATAGTAGTTTCTCCACCCTTGCACCCTTCCTCTCTCCCCTCTTTAGTAGTCTCCAGTGTCTATTATTTCTATCTTTATGTCCATGTGTTCCCAATTCAACATAACTTTTATATGTTCTTGGAAACCAAAAAATTCATGTGGCTTTCTTTATTGCAACATTTGTGTTATCATGGTGGTCTGGAACCAAATCTACAATATCATTGAAGTATACCTATGCAAGGGCGATGGTAATAGCATTAAGCTGCATAATTACATAAAGAAGAGCTCAATACCTGTGCATTTCCCTTACATTCTAAACACAATAACATGTCCACAATTAAAACTTACATTTTAAAACCATATAATATTTAAATAATGAAACAAATAATTTCTAAGGTCCTTGTGACTCTCCAATTCTCTGAGTGTATGAATCAAAATTATTCTTACTCACCAGTGTTTGATTAAATAAAGCAAGTTGTTTTTGCCATTCATCCACTCGAGTTTTCAGTGGACCAATGTAACGTGATGATGCAAGAGTTGCAACATTGATGGTGCTATCATCAAGAAGGACCTTTAAAGGAAGGGGAAGAAAATACATGCAGCACCAGGTATTTGTGCTTTCAGTAATATTTCAGATACATAATCCCAAGTGTCTACTTAAAGGCCAACTCTTTGAATTAATAGCTTAGCCCCTCCTACTGTTTCCTACTCATCAATTTCCCCTCATTATTCACATCCTTGTGGCACCATGATGTTCTTTCAAAGGTCACCTAGGATTTCTGCTTACCGAATTTCTGCTGATCCTGTAATTAATAATGGCACAAGTTTTTGTTTGGTTTGACACTCTTCTCTCTCCCTTCACTATTAGGTAACTTTTACCTTCTTAACACAATTTGGTCACCCGGGCTTGCCTTTATTTCTCAAAATATCATATACTGGCAAAATTAGCTGTCTTCTGTCCAATGAATTATCATTTTCTCTCAATTATCTCAAGGAAGAGAGAATTGAACTCATTCCTATCAAGCTCTGAATGGTTATACACAGTTTCTCCTCCACCTCCCTCCCCTACCACTCCCCTTTATACAACAGCATCTCTCACAGATCATGTGAATTTTTAAAAATGTGTCTGTTAATCTGAAAGATTTAATGGTCCATTTCAATAATAAGCTTTTTGAGAGTAGAACCCTCACCACATGACATCAATTGGCCTAAACTTACTGACCTCTTTGAGTCTGCTCTCCCATCCCCTGTGAAGAGTGATGTCTGGTCTTGCTCTTCCAATCTACACCTGGAAAAGCTATTGTATCTCTAATTCCGGCCTGGATACATCCTATTAGGCCAGGGCTTTGCCTTTTAAGTTGGGCTTTGTGACCCAGCTCCCTTTGCTAAACAAATGTGCCTTCAGATTTTAAATGATAAAGACTATTCCAAACACATGAGTTAGATTTATTTTCTTTTGTAGTTGACAGAGTATGGGCATTGTTTCCTAATTCCAACAAATTCAAGTGAATTTAGCCTTTTAGTGTGCTATAAACATGAAATGCTCATTCAGGTTTCTTTGCCTTGTTTACAGGGTTTGATGTGCCCTTTTTTTTTTCTATGTCTATCAAATGCCATCTAATATTTAAGATCCAGCTTGTTATGACTGGTCTAGGAAGAATGCTCTGATCATTTCAGCTGTAACTGATCTCTTTGTATTTCTAAATTCCACAATAGTTACCAACTACAAGTTGCAATTCTTACATACATATGCAATTTTTAATGCTTTGTTAAATATTTCATGTACAAGAATTCATGTCAATTATTTGCATTCATTTTGCTTTCCCAATTAGATTTTTCTTACTAAGTGACTCTCATATTTTATTCCCTCATAATAATCTCTCACAGAAGATTTAAGACTACGTGTGGCTGGGATCTTTACCATAAGTTTTCAATAACCCAGTTACCCACCTGTATGTCATCTGTGCCGCCCAATATAAACACATCTTTGGAGTCACGGTGAGGCAGAATGACAAATTCAGTTGTTTTCCAAGAGTCCTCCACCTTAGAAATAATTCAAGTCTTAGGATATCTAAATTCAGTGTGTTTAGATACTCAGTAAATGCATGTGAAATGAAATAAGTAAAAACTCCATAATTATCCCATTTTCCTCCTTATTGCCCTTTAAAATTCTTTTTTTTTTTTTTTTTTTGAGACGGATCTCACTCTGTTGCCCAGGCTGGAGTGCAGTGGCACGATTTTGGCTCACTGCAAGCTCTGCCTCCTGGGTTCACGCCATTCTCCTCCCTCAGCCTCCTGAGTAGCTGGGACTACAGGCACCCGCCACCACACCCGGCTAATTTTTTTTTTTTTTTTTTGGTATTTTTAGTAGAGATGGGGTTTCACCGTGTTAGCCAGGATGGTCTTGATCTCCTGACCTCGTGATCTGTCTGCCTTAGCCTCCCAAAGTGCTGAGATTACAGGCGTGGGCCATGACGCCCAGCTTGCCCTTTAAAATTCTTAAAATCTTCTTCTTGGATAGATGACACTAATTTGCTTAATTTTATTTGATTGACATTAACACATCTATGTTGACAGAAAAAAATTCTTTTTATGCAGAGGGTTAGTAGGTGTGTATATATTTTTAGGGTAAGGAGATAGTATCATAACTAGGAAAGTCTTAATGTCTTTTGAAGCATTTAACAGATTTCTCTGGTAGCTTGGAAGATAACGTATTTGGGTTTAAAAGATCATTCTTGGTATATGATTTCTTATATAAGCATGCACATTTCAAACCTTGTGGCCATCAAGTTCCTATGTGCTATAGGATAAGCGGAAGGAGGAGATTTTTAGAGGTGATAACAATAATATCTGTTGTAAGGAAACAACAGAGGGATGACTGATAATGAGAGAGTGAAAGCTGCAACATTGAAAAATCCATCCAGATCACCAAATGTTGAATCTAAAAACTTTCACATTCCCTAATGGTATATAGAGAAATATATATTCCAGATTTACCTTTTTAAGAACTGCTTCTAAGGCAGCTTCTCCAGAAGCCTGTCCAGATATGTCCTGGATTTCTTGACCAAAGTCAAAAACATGCAACTCGGAGAGCCTCTCCAAGGTTAATGGAATTTCAGCATCCACTAGAGTGGCATCAACTGTTTGTTCAATAGCTGCCCAGTGTCTTGCCTTCAAAGTCGGGTTCCTCAAGTCAATGATAACTGGAAGCTGAAAAACAAACACTCTCAGAGACACAAAGGTTTTATCTTAAAAATATAACCCAAAGGTTCTGGTTTCAATTTATGCATGTAGAGAGCTGGAAAGAGCACCACTTACCCTCTTTCCACAAAGCAAAATCTGGACGACTACAAATTAATGACTCTAATTGAGCCTATTAGAAAACCAAGTTTGCGGCACAGAACCAACTCCAAATTTGGAGAGAGATTGATACCGACAGGTTTCTCCACAAGGAGAAACAGCAACTGAAAATTTTCCTACCTGGGGCAGATTCCCTGGGATGACATACAAACTATTAAGAAGATTCAGTTAAATTTTAAAAATAGAGCGCTAAATATTAAGTGCAGGGTAGAATGAGAATGGAAAGTCTCTGAGCCTACAAATATAGTGGAGATTGACAGTAAAGACTGAAAGGACTCCTAAGAAAGCTTCCCTTATGATGCTGGCTTGCGGAGGGAAACAGTGGCCATTACAGTAGCTCCAACAAATTCATCTGCCTTAGCTCCCTTGTGGAACAAACCCCTTGATGTACAGGGAAAACAGCAACAAACTGTGTCATCTTAAGGCACTAGTGATAACTCATTGAAGATATCTTCCTATAACTGGACAAATAGAACATGGAAAAAAACAATTTACCCTTGGGGGGAGGGACAAAAATAAGTGCTAGGCTCAGCACTACAGCTGGAAAAGGGGGAGGAGCACCTGCAATAGGAATTCTGAGAACAAGAGCTACAGTGCCTCGTAAGATAAAGGTTTAATGAGAACATGAGGGAATGTTCCTTCTCACCTCTCCCACCAGGTTAACAAATATTGAGTAAAAATAGCAGTGGGATACAGAATGGAAAGCTGCGAGTGACAGATTCTCAGTGAGTACAACACAAAGGGAAGACCCAAGGTCAGAGGAAAATAGAAATTGAGAAAATAACCTTTGGTAAACCAGCCCAACCCTAAATTCGAGGTATCACTAGAAAAATCTGAAGCCTGTGGTGCACTGAGGGTAACCATAGCAACATCAACCCTTAAACTTAGCCCAATTCCTAATTAGATTTAATGCAACATGTTACACAAAAATCCAAGCAGAAGAAGAGGCATGCTCATTTCCAAGCATAAATATTATTTGCTTTGGTATTTACTGTACTATATAAGATACCTGGCTTTGAACAAAAAATTAAGATGCCTGTGAAAAGGCAAGAAAAACCACACATCTAAGAGGCAAAACAATAATCAGACCCAGAATGACACACATGTTGGAAGCAGATAATTTAAAATAACTATGATTAATATGTTAAAGGTTCTAATGGAAAAGATAGATAACAAGCAAAATCAGTTGGGAAATGTCAACAGAGAGATGGAAAGTACAATTACAAATCAAACAAAAATGCTAGAAATAAAAAAAAGTATAAGAGATAAAGAATGCCTTTAAAGGGTTTAACACAGTCAAGGAATGAATGAACTTGAAGATAAGTGAGTATAAATTCCTGAAACTGACACACAGAGAAAAAAGAGGGAAAAGAAAAAATAAAAACAAAACAGAGCATCCAAGACCTGTGGGACAATGTCAAACAGCCTAAAGTATATATCATAGGAATCATAGAAGGAGAAGAGAGAGAGAAAACAGAGCAGAAGAAATGCTTGAAAAATAACAGCTGCAAAAATTTTCAAAATTAAAAACAAATACCAAATCACAGATCCAAGAAACTTAGGGAACATCAAGCAAAATAAATTTGAACAGTAAAAATAGCACATGCACACCTAGGCATACTCTATTCCTAACTGATGAGAATCAAGATGAAGAGAAAATCTTGAAGGTAGCCAGACAAAAAAAAAAAAAAAAAGGGACACATCATCTATAGAACAACGAGAATTTAAAACTACAGCAGACTGCTTGTCCAAAATCATGCAAACAAGAAAAGAATACCTCCAAATTACTGAAGGAAAAACAGAAACAAAAACTGTTGTCTCAGAATTATATACCCAGTGAAAATATCATTCAAAACTAAAGGATAAAGACTTCCACAAAATAAAAACTGAGGAAATTAATTGTTAGCATACATACTCTATAAGAAATATTAAAGGATATTCTTTAGGCTGAATGAACATGTTATGAGTCAGAAACTTAGATCCACACAAAGTAATACAGAACACTGGAAATGTAATACTGGCAAAGTAAAATTCATTTTCTTTCTTATTTTTATTGCTCTAAAAGATAACTGTCTGGAGCAAAAATAGTAAAAATAAGTTATATTTATAGTATATGTAAATCTAGACATAACAACATCAGCACAAAGAGTGTATGGAGGAATTAATTGGGTATGTACTATTATAAGGTCTTTACAGTACATGTGAAATAGTAAAATAATTGATTTGGATTAATTATAAATCTATATTTTAAACTTAGGATAACAATTTTAAGCAATTTTCTAAAAAATTGTTTCTAAAAATTATTGAAAAAGTGGTATGAATGATAATCTCATTGAGAAGACAAAATGGAATCATAAAATATGCAATTAAATTAAAAGGCACAAAAAGAGAAAAAAGAAACGAACAAATAGAGTAAAACAGCTAGCAAGATGGTAGATTCAATCCAACTATATAAATAATGACTTTAAATGCGAATGGTCTACACACACTTGTTAAGGGACTAAGAATGTCAGACTGGATAAAAAAATAGGAATCAATTCTATGCTATCTAAAAAAATCTATTCTAAATGTAAAAACACAGATAAGTTAAAAGTAAAACATGCAGAAAGCCATATCACACAAACACTAAAAGACAGCTGAACTAGCTATATTAATTTCAGAAAATGTAAATGTTAGAACAAGGAATCTTATCAGAGATAAGAGAGACAATTCATAATGATGAAAGGGTCAATTCCTCAAAAAGAAATAACAATACTAAATGTGCACATGTCCAACAACAGAACATCAAAATAAATCAAGCACCACTATCTTGAGGTGGCAGTATCATCATAAAGTTATTCACTCATTGATTCAATTACTCATTTATATCAGTATGAATTCATAGATATTTACTTTATAACTTGGGTTATAATACAATATTACATTTTTTTGCCTAAAATTATTATGGCTTTGGCCATTAAGTCTTCCTTGCCCTTTTGATATTCTCCCATCATTTTGTCTTTTGAGCTCTTTCTTACTTCCCGGCACCTCAAGATGCTCCAGGCTCATCTTGTATATTTCCTGACTCATCCATATAATCAGCCATTTCTACAAGGATTCCTTATAGTATAATAATAATAATATTATAGTATAATAATATTATTATAGTATTATTATTATAGTATTATTATTCCTTATAGTATTATTCCTTATAGTATTAAAAATGAAAATCTGGATACAAATTATGCTTATTGCTACTGGGGTGTCAATGCTTTTAGGAGGTGGAACATAAATTTCCACCCCTTAAGCATAGCTGTGCATAGTAACTTCCTTTCAAAGAATACAGTATGGAAAGGGCAGTAGTGACTGTACAGTTAAGACAAATGCCACTTCAGCCATGTGGTCAAGCTGAACACCATCAGTGAAAAGTCATGTTGATAGCATGTATTTTGGATATGATGTGATGAAAATGATACTTTACCTGTCTTGTCTTCTTTGTAAGAATCTATAATTCCAGTGTAATTATGAGAAAAACATCAGACAAATCCAAATTGAAGGATATTATACAAACTACTTGACCAGTACTTTTAAAAATGATCAAGGTCATAAAAACAAGGAAAGTCTGAGAAACTGTCACAGCCTAGTAGAGCCTAAGAAGACATGACAATTAAATGTAATATTTTATCATGGATGAAATCTTGGGACAGAAAAAGAAAAGGATGTTAGGCAAAAACTAAGAAAACTCAGATAAAGCATGGACTTTAGTTACTAATAATGTATTGATATTGGTACATTAGTGGTGACAAATGTATTATACTAATGTAATATGTTAATAAAAGAAATGGAATGTGGAGTATATGGGAACCCTTGGTATTATTGTTATAACTTTTCTATGAATCTAAAACTATTCTAAAATAAAAGTATATCTAAAAATGCATAAACTGATAGAATGGAAAGGAGAATTAGGTAAATCCACAATTATAGTTAGAGAGTTCAACACTCCTCTCTGAGTTCCTAACAGAACAAGCAGGCAGAAAATCAGCAAGGGTATAGATGACCTGAACACCATCGCCAACCAAGTCTACCTAATTAACACTTGTAGAATGATCACTGAGCAACAGCAGAATGCACATTCTTCTCAAGTGCATATGGAAGATTCAACAAAATTGACTATATTCTGGGCTATAAAACAAACCTTAAAAAATTTAAATGGACAGAAATCATAAAAGTATGTTTTTGGACCATAAGACAATTTTATAGACATTGAGAAGCTAAATATCAAATAGATATGGAAAGGCAAAGGAATTACAATAGACAAAACAATTGTAAAAAGGAAGAACAAAATTAGAGGATTAAGACTACTTGATTTCAACACTTACTAGCTATCGTAATTAAGAAAGTGTGATATTGATGAAAGAATAGGCGTACAGAACAATGAAACAGAACAGAGTCCAGAAATAGACTAAAAAATATAGTCAATTGACTTTTGGTAAAGGTGCAAAGGTGAGTCAATGGAGAAGAGTGCCTGGGGAGGATAGTCATTTTCAAATAATGACTGAAGAAAAAAATAATCATTTCAAATAATGCTGTTGCTTTAATTGGATATAATATGTACAAAAGTACTCCTTGATACCTCATATTTATGAAAAAATTAACTCATAATAGATCATATACCTAAACATAGAAAACAAAACCTTTAAACTTCTAACAGAAGAAACATAGAGAAAATCTTTGTGACCTTAAGTTTGAAAAAAAAAGTGTTTGGATACTATACTAAAAGCTTGATTCAAAAAAGAAAAAATTATAAATTAGAGTTTATTGACATTAAAACCTTTTGCTCTGTGAAAATCACTGTACAGGAACTGAAAAGACAAGCAACTGACTGGAAGAAAATATTTTCAAGTTACATATCTGAAAAAAAACTTATATGCAGAATATATGAATAACTCTTAAAACTCAATTATAACCAAGCAAACAACCCAATTAAAAATGGGCAAAAGATCTGAACAGATATTTAATCAAAGAATATAGATGGATGTCAAATAGCATATAAGAAGATGTTCAACATTATCAGTAATTACAAAAATGCAAATTACGACTTTTTTTTTTTTGAAACTGAATCTCGCTCTATGGCCCATGCCTGAGTACAGTGGCACAATTTCGGCTCACTGAAACCTCCGCCTCCCAGGTTCAAGTGATTCTCCTGCCTCAGCCTCCCAAGTAGCCAGGACTACAGGCACACGCCACCACACCCAAGTAATTTTTGTATTTTTAGTAGAGATGGGGTTTCACCATGTTGGCCAGGTGGTCTCGATCTCTTGACCTCGTGATCCACCCGTCTCGGCCTCCCAAAGTGCTGGGATTATAGGCGTGAGCCACCGTGCCCAGTCAATTATGACAATTTTAACACACTACTATCCATTGGTTAGAATGACTGAAATTAAAAAACAAAACAAAAAGGTCCCTCAAAATAACAAGGGCTAGTGATGATGAGGAGAAATTGGAATTCTCATAAATTGCTAGTGAAAAGCCAAAATGTTGCAGTTCTTTGGAAAACATTTTGGCAACTTCTTATAAAGTTAAACATATGCTTACTATACAACCTAATAATCCTACTTCTAGTTATTTACCCAAGTTAATAGAAAACTCATGTTCACACAAAACAAAAAGCTGTACATGAAAGTTCATAGCAGCTTTATTAAAAATCACTACAAAATGAGACAGAACTCAGATCTATCTTTCACCAGGTGAATGGATAAACAAACTATGGTACATCTATATAACAGAATACTAGAAAAGAAAAATAAATGAACTGGCTGGGCATGGTGGCTCAGGCCTGTGATTCCAGCACTTTGGGAGGCCAAAGCAGGAGGACTGCTTGAGCCCAGGAATTCAAGACCAGCCTGAGCAACACAGTGAGATCCTGTCTCATAGAAAGAAAGAAAGAAAGAAAGAAAGAAAGAAAGAAAGAAGGAAAGAAAGAAAGAAAGAAAGAAAGAAAGAAAGAAAGAAAGAGAGAAAGAAAAGAAGGAAAGAAATGAACTATTGCTTCAAATGACAACATGAAAGAATGTTTTTTCTCTTAAAAAATTATAATTCACAGAATTATGCTACCATCACCTGTATCTAATTTTAGAACATGTCATCATCCCAAAAGGAAACTCCATACTCATTAGGTCCCATTAGCAGTTACTCCCATTTCTTCCTCCCCACAGTGCCTGGTAACCATGAGTTCACTTTCTCACTATAGATTTCTTTATTCTGGACATTTCATATAAATGACATATGCTATCTGGCCTTTTTTTTTGTGACTGGCTTCTCTTACTTTGCATCATGTTTTTAAATTTTTTATCTTATTTTTTGCAGACATGAGGTCCCACTATGTTGTACAGGCTGGTCTTGAACTCCTGGGCTCAAGTGATCCTCCCACCTTGGCCTCCCAAAGTATTGGGATTACAGGCATAAGTTACCGCACCCAGTCCAGCATCATGTTTTTAAGGTTCATCTATTCTGCTGCACATACTACTTAATTTCATTTTACTACTGAATAAAACTCCATCATATATGTATGCCACATTTTATTTCTCCAATTTATTAATTGATGGAAATTTGTTTTTTTCCCACTTTTGGCTATTATGAACAATACTGCTATGAACATTTGTATCGAAGTGTCTGCGTGAACACATGTTTTCAATTATCTTGGCCATATACCTAGGAGCAGAGTCACTTGGTAATATGGTAGGTCTATATTTAACGTTTTGAACGAACTGCCAGATTATTTTCCAAAGTGGCTGCACCACCTTACAATCCTACCAGCAACATGTGGAAGTTCTAATTTCTGCATATTCCCTACAACACTTATTCCTATATAATCTCTCTTTGATCATAGCCATCCTAGTGAGTGTGAAGTGCTATCTCATTGTGGCTTTGATTTGCATTTCCTTAATAACTAATGGTGTTCAGCATCTTTTCATGTGTCTTCTTTGGGGAAGTGTGTATTCAAATCTTTTCCTATTTTAAAGGGTTATTTGTCTTTTCATTTGTAAGAGTATGTTATATATTTTGGGTACAACTACATGGAGGGATCTTAAATGCATTTTGCTGAGTGAATGAATCCAAACCCAAAAGGCTGAATGTTGTATTATTTCATTTATATAATATTCTGTAAAAGGCAAAACTATAGAGACAGAAAACAGATCAGCGGTTGTGTGGAATTGTGATAGAGGGAAAGGCTGACTACAAAAGGACAATACAAGCAAATTTTTAGGGTAATGAAATTGTTCTGTGTGGTACTATTGTATTGGATACATTACTCTACCCATTTGTAAAAACCCATAGAACTGTATGCCACAAAAAGTGACCTCTACTGTATTCAAGTTTAAAAAAATATAAACCAGGATTTTGAGGAAACCCAAGATAGAATGCAGACTGTAACAAATAAATTTGTTTACAATGGTATGAGACAATCACACTAAAGGCAATAAAGAAGAAAGAAGCTGACTTAAACAACTTGGGAAAGTGTTTTGACTAGACATTGTAAGCTAAAGGGGAAAATATTATGCAAATAACACTTTTCAAGCTGTAAAATTTTCTTCTCATTTATCTGAAGCTTTGCTTACTTTTTTTCTCCACATTTTTTTTTTTAGTTCTTTATTTCATTAAAAAAAAAAAAAACTCTAAAATTGTCCAGGTGCGGTGGCTCATGCCTGTAATCCCAGCACTTTGGGAGGCCGAGGCAGGTGGATCACGTGAGGTCAGAATTTCGAGACCAGCCTGACCAACATAGTGAAACCATGTCTCTACTGAAAAAAACACAAAAAATTAGCCTGGCGTGGTGGGTGGCAGGTACCTATAATCCCAGCTACTCAGGAGGCTGGGGCAGGAGAATCACTTGAACCCAGGAGGCCAAGGTTGCAGTGAGCTGAGATGGTGCCACTGCATTCCAACCTGGGCAACAAGAGTGAACAAAAAACAAACAAACAAAACAACAACAACAACAACAACAACAAAAAACACCCTAAAATTTTTTAAAAAACTAAAATCATATCCCGTTTCTTAACCATTTCAAGCACTGGCTTAGCTGAGATGGTTTCAAAGATCCAGCCCTGTACACCTGCAGCCTGGCTTCCCAACTTTCTTCACATCATAGCACACCTGGAAAATGGCATAGTTGTGTGGTGCACTGATGCAAATGGACAAGGCAGATTGGACAAGTCTACCCCAGCCTCATCTGGCTCCCTAAGGGTTTGAGCACATCACTGTCTTAGCGTAACTACAACCTATTCCTGCACTATTTCCCTTACCACTTGGGAAACACTCTGAACGCCCCTCCTAACCACAGTATTCAACTGCATGATTTGGCCAAATGAAGACAGAGATGCAGTCTGTGCCACTGCAAAAAAATGAATTTGACTATTGTTTTTTCTGTCTGCGAAGCTGACTAACTTAATCAGAAAAGAATTCCTGATTTTGGTCTCATTAGCATCAATTAATGACCAACTGGCCTACAGTTTTTGAAATAACTTCTACCAATCTTACCTTTTCTTTCATTTTTTCCACCTTGTATTTAAGCTGGGGCACTACATTGTTGGTTGGCAAGCCTTTTTCCAGTTGAGTCACAAATTTAGCGTATTTAGAAACTTGACCGTTTAGGACTTCTGGATCCAGGCAATCAAATTTGGACTATGAAAATTTAAAAACAAAGCAAAACAAGTTAAAACATAAAGTAAAAGTCAAGTTTGAAATACTAAAAAAAACTTTTAAAAGTTAATCCAAATCTACACTACGCTTTTGGAAATGGCTTTACTTATTAAATTGCTAATAATATCATATATCCAGCATCACCTGTTTATTCCTTTCATGTTCTTGCCTCCCACATCATCAAACGTAGTATTGGAATCTCTGTAATTAATTTCTGAGGGTCAATATTCATAAAGTCCTCTAAGGAGACAAATAGCTATTTTTTTACTCTTGAACCAGAAATTTCTCACCTAGTAGTCTTCTATTATTTGATTATATACCTGTTTAACATAAATATTTTAAATTCATAAATTATTCATAGAATTATAGATCTATATACTTATAGATCTATAATTGTTTTTCTCAATTATGTAAACACGTAAGTATACACATATATTGACATGTCAGATAGCCACACATATATACTGATGGCAGTAGAAAATTTGTAAACCTTCATTTTTCTTTTTTTCTAAGTCCATCATTTTCCTTCTGCTCCCTAATGAGTTTTCTTGTGCATTTCCTAGGGTGAACGCATCCTGCGTTGGAAGCCACTGCTCTAATCCATGGTGGTAATCAGAAAATTCTTTAAGCTGCTTCTTCTCAAGAATATTTTTTTACTTCTGAGATAATTGATAAATGAGTTAAAGGAGAACCCTTAAAACTGTCTGGTGTTATAGTATATATTTGTTTTTTATTTTCTATTTTCTCCACCAAAGGTAAGTTCTATGTTTGAACTTTGTTCTTCTTATTCTCCACTGGTACTCGCAGCACCTAGAACATTACCTGGAACATATTTCCTATGTTACTGTTTTTTAACCAAGACATGTGCCTTCTAATTATAGGCATCAGCACAGATAGGATGAATAAGAAGTGTAAAACAATATTTGTGAGGTTGATAGTATTTCTAACATGTCCATACCACACTTGAAAGTATAGGTGGCCATCTATTTTGCCTCACAGAGAGTTGACCTTTGTTAAGGATTGAATATAGGGTAGATCCTAGAAACAAAACTCTTTGATGGCTGTTGATATTTGGCTCCCTAATTTAAAAAGTTTGCTATTGAGCTCTCAAAGGAAGATCCTAGATTTTATCATTCTATCCTATTACAGTGAACAAAATGGCTTCCTTTTTTAAAGGACAACAAAAATAGAAATCTAAAGTGTGTAGATCACAAATAAAATCCTACAATCCTCAAGAACACTGAAGTGTATGATGACAACATTGTGTTTAGAAACCACAAAGTGATTAAACGTCACGCAGCATTGTCCATTGATGCTTCCACTATGTAGCCTTCTAATATGGAGGACCTGAGAAACCTGGCTTACAAGAATACTTTCTGCTCTGTAGCATACAGTGACATAAGGACCTTTGTGCCTTTCACTGGAAAGCTTATAAAAATTATCAGAAAATGATACCATTGCATATTTTACTGACATTAAGAAAAGCACCGGATTGTTAAAAGTTATAATTCAAATTATTAGAATTTTAAGATTAATTCACACAAAAATAATTTAAGAACTGAAGGCTTTTTCCCCCTACCTTTAACCATTCTTGTTGGAGTTTATCCCATTCAGAGAAAGAATCCCAGAGCAATTGTTTGAGCTTCAGTTCAGCACTGACTTCTTCCAAAGCTTCAAAGTTGGACACTTCTACCTTTAAAAATGTAGTAAACAAAATGCACAATTTAGTTTTCAGATATAATGAGTATATGATATTCTCCTATTAGTAATTCTTGGTACAGTGATTGCTTGGCAGAATGTGCATCCTAAATGGATTAAGAAAAGGAGCACTAGAAACAGATGAAGAAAAAAAAACCCCACATATATTAGAATTTCCATTAGAGTAACAAAATACAACTCCTGGTATTTCCTTAGAACTTAGAGCTTAAATATTCTCCAAAGACATAAATATTCTAAGAGTAACACAGGCATTCTTCTTTGAGTTGGATTATACATGCACATATATGTTAGGCCTTCTAGGGAAAGCAGATGAGTCTTTAGAGGCACTGATTTCCATTGGGCTTCTGTACTTAAAGGGCAGAAGAGGAAGATGACTGTGTGGTAGCTGGTGGGGAAGATGGTGAAGTTTAAGATGGAGAGGACAGCGCGGTTTCTGACTCTTTTCTAACCACAGACTTTATATGAACCCCATGGAGAGGAAGGGTGCGAGAAAATCTGAAGAAGGTGTTTTCATGAGAAGTGTTTTAAGATTGCCTTGACTCAATGCTGGGGAAACCTTCAGGGAGTTGGTTGCACAGAAGTTCTTGTGCTTTGACATTAAGAATTAAGTCTTGTCATCCATTAAGAGTTGCAAATGATTTCCTACAACTTAGATTAGTTAGGCTTTCACTCCTATTCTCCAAATAATTGAGAGCCACAGAAGGAAGGCTAGATCAGAGGCAATCAGGAAGGAATTAGTCATGAAGTCATAGACATGGAAGATGGAAGGAGGAGACACACTTTCATTTCAGGTTCTGTGTTTTCCAAAAATTTATTTTTAAAATTTTCTTTTTATTGTGGTAAAAACCACATTACATGAGATCTATTCTTTTAATAAATTTTTAAGTGTAAAGTACAGTAATGCTAACTATAACAATGTTAACAATGTTATTTAATGTACTTTTTCTAGTACTTTTTCACCTTGCATAACTGAAACTTTATACACCTAGAACAACTCCTCATTTCCCCCTCCTCCCAGCCTCTGGAAACCACTATTCTACTTTCTGTTTATATGAGTTTGACTACTTTAGATATCTCATATAAATGAGATCATGCAGTATTTGTCCTTTTGTAGCAGGCTTATTTCACTAAGCATAATGTCCTCCAGGTTCATCCATGATGTGGCATAGCAGGATTTTGTTCTTTTGTGAGGCTGAGTAAAATTCTATTTTATGTAGATACCACATTTTCTTTATCCATTCATCTGCTGATGGACATTTTAAGTTGTTTCCATATCTTGGCTATTGAGAACAATGCTGCAATGAACATGGGAGTGCAAATACATCTTTAAGAGCCTGATTCAATTATTTGGGATATATGCCCATAAATGGGATCATTGGGTCATTTTTTTTTTTAATTTTTGAGGAACCACCATGCTGTTTTCCACAGTGTTCACACCATTCTACATTCTCATCTACAGTGTAAAGGATTCCAGTGTCTTCACATCCTTGCCAATATTTGTCATTCATTTTATTTTTGTAATGGCCATTCTAACAGATGTGAGGTGATACCTTCTTGTGGTTTGATTTTAATTTCCGTGATGATTATTGATGTTGGGTGTCTTTGCACATGCTTGTTGACCATTTGTATGTCCTCTTTAGAGAAATGTTCATTCAAGTCCTTTGTCCATTTCAGAAATTGGGGTTTTTTTTTTCGGCTATTGTGTTGTAGGAGTTCCTTATCTATAAGGAGTTTAGATAATAACCTCTTATCAAGTATATAATTTGCAAATTTTTTCCCTCATTCTGTATGTTGCCTTTTTACTCTGTTGATTGTTTCCTTTGCTTTGCAGAAGCTGTTTAGTTTGATGTAGTTCCACTTGTCTATTTCTGTTTTTGTTGCATTGGTTTTTGGTGTCACATCCAAGAAATCATAGGCAAGGCCAATGTCACGAAGATTTCTCCTACATTTTCCTCTAGGAATTTTATAGTTTTAGTTCTTTTGAGTCTCTAACCCATTCATTTTGAACTGATTTTTGTGTAAGGGTTCAGCTTCATTCTTTTGCATATGAATATCCAGTTCCTTAACACCATTTATTGAAGAGACTATCCTTTCCTTGTTGTGTATCTTTGGCACCTTTGCCACAGATGAGTTGACCATTATTTGTTGATTTATTTTGCGGTTTTCCATTCTGTTTCATTGGTCTGTATGTCTGAATGTATGCTAGTACCATACTATTTTAATTACTATAGCTTTATATGTTTTTAGATTAGGAAGTACAAGACCTCTAGCTTTTTTCTTGTTTCTCAAGATTGTGTTGGGTACTCGAGGTCCTCTGTGGTTCCCTATAAATTTTAGAATTTGTTTTTAATATTTCTTTAAAAAATGTCATTGGAAATTTGGTAAGGATTGCATTGAATGTATGGATCACTTTGGGTAGTACAGGTATTTTAACAATATTAAGTCTTTTAATCAATGAACATGGGATATCTTTCCATTTATTTGTGTATTATTTCATTTCTTTCATCATAGTTTTTTAGTTTTCAGTGTGTGAGTCTTTCACCTCCTAGGTTAAGTTTACTTCTACTTTATTATTATTATTTTTGATTCTGTTGTAAATGGCATGCTATTTTTTATGCTATTGTAAATTGTGTTCTTTATCTTTTGGATTGTTTGTTGTTAGTATATAGAAATGCAACTAATTCATGTAAGTTGATTTTGTATTCTACAACTTTACTGAGTTTATTTATTATTTTTAATTTTTTCCCCCTGGAGTTTTAGGGTTTTCTACATATGAGATATCTAGAATATGCTGGATCCTGTCACTACTCCAAGATAGGTGATACGAAAGTTTGTCCCTTGAGCAGTCCCCTGATAATGTATCACATCGGACAGCCACTTCAAATCTTTCCCTGTCCAGGTAGAAGCTGAGATTTGGGAATTCTTACTTGCTTACTCTGCACTGAGTCAGGGGTTGGGGAAGGGGTGTTAATGGCTAGTGAGTGCAAACTGGTCAAAATTGTTGCTTTTGTTCTCAGTGGTTCCAACCTGGGGGCCTTTCCTCTCCATAATCAAATTCAGGCAAGAGAGAAACCAATCTCTCAGCCAGACCCCTAAAGTGTCAGAATGCCGTATATTCCATCCAGTCTGTCTTTCCCTCCGTCGCCAGGGAGAAGCTGAGAACTTCCTCCTAATTGTGTAGCACTGTGCTGGGGGCAGGAATTATAGTGAAAGGGTGTTAGAAATTATTCTACTGGCTTCAATCAGCTGATTTTATACCTGCCCTGGGTGCAAGAGACTCTCAACTTGCCTTTGTATTTCTGACAAAATAAATTGGTTCAGGGGTTGTTGAGTCAGTGTGTCCAAGGGAAAAAGGAGGGGCTGGGGCTTCATACTCTGCTGTCTTGCTGACAGGACCGATGATATTCTTTCTTGCTCAAGGAGTGCTCACATGTGAGTTGTAGCTTTTTTTTTTTTTTTGAAATGGAGCCTCGCTCACACTGTCACCCAGGCTGGAGTGCAGTGGCACGATCTCGGCCCACTGCAACCTCCACCTCCCGGGATCAAGTGATTCTCCTGCCTCAGCCTCCCAAGTAGCTGGGATTACAGGCACCTGCCACCACGCCCAGCTAATTTTTTGTATTTTTAGTAGAGATGGGGTTTCATCATATTTGCCAGGCTGGTCTCAAACTCCTGACCTCATGATTTGCCAGCCGTGGCCTCCCAAAGTGCTGGGAGTATAGGTGTGAGCCACCATGCCCAGCCAAGTTGTAGCTTTTTATCAAGTAGTATTTCCTCCATACCTTGCTCCTTACTACATACCTTCCTGTCTTGTAGGTCAGTTAACTCAACCTGGGAACAACTTTGAACTCTAGTTCCTTCACACAAATCTGCCTCAAGTATCACCAGCCTTATTGGCTGGTATCAAGTTCATTATTTTCAGATTTCTCTACCAATCCCTGGACCCTGGAGTAGACAGCATGTCACATCACTTTCTGGTCATCCATACGAGGCTCTGAAGAGACAGGTGCATTCCCCTGTGAGGTTCAAGCATGTTCCTCCGAGATTTTTGGGGAGACCAGTGGCATCTTCCTTATTGCTAGGGGCTCCCTGGTTTTGACCACAGGAATATTTTCTTTTCTATTCTCTTTTCTTGTTGTTGGTCTCTCTAAAAGCTGTTGAAATCACCTGCATGTCTTACCCCTTTCTCTTCATGTTTTTTGAGACTTCTTTTAGCCTTTCAAATATACCTTTTTTTTTTTTTTTTGAGACAGGGTCTCACTCTGTCACCTAGGCTGGAGTGCAGTGTCCTGATCTTGGCTCACTGCAACCTCCACCTCCTGGGCTCAAGTGATCCTCCCCGTTTAGCCTCCCAAGTACCTGGGACTACACGCATGTGCCACCATGCCTGAGTAATTTTTGTATTTTTAGTAGAGAGGTGGTTTCACTATGTTGGTCAGGCTGGTCTCGAACTCCTGAGCTTAAGTGATCCAACCGCCTCAGCCTCCCAAAGTGCTGGGATTACAGGCGTGAGCCACTGCTCCTGGTCCTCAAATCTACCCTTTTACACCCATTTGTCCCTGGCTTAGCTGGGGATGTCATTTTTATCAAATTGGCACATAAAACCAGGGTAAATCAGGCAATATTAATGGAATCATAACATACATATGAATGTAAAGGAAGCCTCAATATTACTTAAGAAAGGATAGTGTGGTTTTAATTGACTACATTAAAAAACCCACTTACATTTTAACATAGAAAGTACAGTTCCTTGTCTGACAGTTTTGCATAATTCACAATTATTTTAATAAGAAAGACATTTGGTATCTCATGTGTATTTGTCTTTAAACACGTCAAAGGCAGGGAACGTATCATATTTTGTATTTGAGACTATTTGTAGCATGCTGACTAGCACATAGTTGTCCAAATATTGAATGTTTACAGTTACATTATTGAAGTCCTTGCGCATATATGCCATTTCTATACACACATTTCTAAGACAGATGGTGTAAAACTCTCATTACCTTAAAATTCTTCTGATAGGACTTATACAGAAATGCACGTTTCTGAAGATCAGCCAGAACAGATTGCAGATTATTCAATATGAGCCTTATTTTGTCTTGGTCAGCAGAGATATCTAAAATCTGTGGATCCTGTAAATTTAAGACAGTTTTTGGTTAGCCATTCCTGCTTTTTGATAAAGACCAATTAAATTAAATGAATTAATAAACATTTTTAAAAAGATTCCTCTTTTTGATTTTTAGAAATGACGTTTAAAATTATTGCTTTCCTGAATTTTAAAGCAATGTGTAGACATTATAAAAAGTACACATTTATATAAAGTGCCATGGAGATAAAATTGTTTTAAAACATTACCTAATATATTTTCCCTCATCTGCTTTCATTTCCTACACTTCTTCAACCAACATGACCTTAGATAAGGAGAGGTGAATGCAACAGGGAGGAGAAGGAAGGGGATATGATATAAGGTAAATTTCCACTTTACGATAAAGGAATGGAAAGGCCTTTGTATTCTAAGATGACAGAAGAGAGAAAATGAAAAATATAAATGGCAAGACATATGTTTTATGGCTGACCTGTTAGGGTTGAAACCCCAGTGAATGGGAATGGAATAGTTCAGGAGCAAAGCAGAAGCACATAACTAGGTTTGGGATAATCTGAGAAAATTGAAGGAATCTGAGAACCATTATAGCCATAGCTCAGGGAGGCTAGTTAGTCCATGTCTTAGTCAGCATGGCCGTGAATTCAAACTGGCAACATGCTCTAGATTAGAAAAAGCCAAGGGATGTGTCCAGGAAGAAGGGGCTTTTATTGACATTCTGGTGTCTTGTGACTTGGTATGATATGCAGGGAATCCTGAAGTTCTCATGTGTCTTGATTCTGGTAGTGGGAACTGTTGAGAGAACTGGTGGACCAGAAGATGTCTGAGGCCAGGATGAGAAAGCCACAGATTACTTGGGACTGTAGGCTATGGAAGAAATGATGGATTGCAGCACAGGGGCTAGCATGGCGCCTAAAGAACCAGGAAAGGCCCTTAGTTAACAGCAACCCGGGACAACCAGGTGCAGCCCAGCCAAACTGCACTGGAAGCTGCTATGGCCCAGAAGGTAGCATGAAGAACAGATGACCTGCCCCTCCCATCTATTTGCCATGAGGGAATGCAAGCTTCCCTTTATGGGGCAATAGGTAGGAGGGGATGGTAGCATAGGTGAAAAAATGCCCAATAGGAGGTTTAGATTTTCACTTGAATTAAAATCTATCCAAAAGAGACCCAGGTAGAATGGAACAGACATTTCAAATGGAAATAAATTATCATTAATGGTCACATTTAGGTTTTCTCCTTAATTCCCCACAACAGCAGGAATAAGAGTCTTGATAGCACGATAGTATCATTTACAGAAATGATGAAGTTATAGTCCTTTGCCCAAGAGAATTAATTTCAAACCTTCTACAGAAGCAGCACTAGTTAGAATGAGCCCATGCTTTCATTTTGTGTATGTGCATCATGCTATTTAAAATGCATGATTTGCATGCAGATATTCATTGCAGCACTATCCACAATAGCAAAGACATGCAATCAATCTAAATGCCAATCAATATCAGATTGGATAAAGAAAATCTGGTACATACACACCATGGAACACTATGAAGCCATAAAAAAGAACAAGATTATGTCCTTTACAGGAATATAGATGGAGCTGGAGGCCATTATTCATAGCAAACTAATGCAGGAACAGAAAACCAAGTATTGCATGTTCCCACTTACAAGTGAAAGCTAAATGATGAGAACACATGGACACAAGAGAGGAACAACAGACACTGGGGCCTACCTGAGGGTGGAGGATAGGAGGAGGGAGAGGATCAGAAAAAATATCTATTGGGTACTAGGGCCTGGTACCTGGGTGACAAAATAACCTACGCAGCAAACCTCTGAGACATTTTACCTACATAACCAACCTGCACATGTATCCCTGAACCCAAAATAAAAGTTTTTTTAAAAATAAAAAATGCATGATTATACATCAAGCATGTGCTGGCAGTTTTGCTTTCTCTAATGATCTATGTATACATAGATATTCATACTTTTTAACAGTATGCTGTGTATAGAATACAATATATGGTACAGCAATTAATAGATTATTAACCATTGACAGTAGACTGCTTAAGCTTGAATCCAGATTCCTCCATTTAGTAACTGTGTGACCCTTGGCAAGTTACTTAACCCTGTACCCTAATTTCCTTTTCTGTAAAATGTGAATAATAAAACCCTAAAGTGTTTTGCGATTTAAATGAGTTAAAACGTGAAAACGTACATAAGAATATTTCTAGGACTATTACTCATCATTGCCCCAAATGGTAAATAATCCCAATTTCCATCACCCATGAAATGAATCATTGTAAAATACAATAAAATACTACATAGCAACAAACATGAATAAACTACATCCACAAATAGCAAATGGATAAATCTTAGGAACACACCAAAATAAAATAAAGGGCACACTGTATGGTTCTAATTAATAGAAGTTCAAAAATAGGAAATTTATAGCATTCCTGCTCCAGATGGCCTGCCACTGCCAACATGCCTACTGCAGCAGGGAGGCATGACCGGGGCTGCACACTCCATGGAGCCAGTGGGAGTTAGGGACAAGTGGGAGCCTTGCCCCTTCCAAGTTGGGGTGGGAGTTCCTTGGGTGCAGCTGTAGCCACCCAAACTGTCGCTGCAGACTCAGGCAGTCCTGTGCTCTTGGGGACATGGGAAGGCCCCCCTACCCTGGCAGGCTTGGAAGTGACTGCTTCTGCTGCCTGTTCTCTCCCTGCTGTGATCTTGGAAGGGAGAGAGGCCAGGCAGTGGGAGCAGGCACTTCTTTGATCTTCTCTGATCTTGGAGCAAAGTCAGGGCCTAGCCCTGGTGCCATGAACAGCAGCAGGAGGCAGACAGATTCCTGGATGGAAGGGGGTGGGTCCCCAGTGAGGCCCCATGTTGGCCTGAAGGCTGGGGGCTGGGCTGCCAGTTCCACAGACCAGAGTAGGAACTTGTGATGCCTTTTCCAGCCTTCCCATTATCCTCCATGGGCCAATCAGTGCACACTTCCTCCCCTCTGAGATCCATAAAAGCCCTGGGCTCAGCCAGAGCTGAGCAGACAATGGGACAACCAGCTGCAGAGGGGAGCTACCCTCTCTGCTGAGAGCTTCAGAGACCTGCAGAGATGTCGGGGCTACCAGCTGCAGAGAGTAGCAACCCACTTCAGGGCCTACTCTCTGCTAGGAGCTGGGCATACATCAGGACAACCAGCTGCAGAGAGGAGCTACCCTCTCCAGGCTTCCTCTCTGCTGAGAGCTGCAGAGATGATGGGACAACCTGCCTGCAGAGAGGAGCCACCCATTCCAGGGCCTCCTCTCTGCTGAGAGTTGACACTCTATGGGATGACCTGCCTGGAGAGGAGCTACCCACTGCGGATCTCCTCTGAGTTGTTCTAACACTGAATAAAGCTCCTCTTCATCTTGCTCACCCTCCACTTGTCTGCATACCTCATTCTTCCTAGATGCAGGACAAGAACTCAGGCAAAGGTGCTACTGGCCACAGAGGTTTCCGGCCAGAAAAATGACACCCCAAAGATCCCATAGCAAAAGGATTAATAATTAGGAGGGGACAATAAGGGTATCATAATGCTTTAGTTATTGACATGAGTAGTGGATACATAGATGTGTTACTTTCAGATAATTCATTGAGTTGTACAGTAATTAGTTATGTACACTTTTGTCTGTAAGAAAATACAAAAGCACTTCAATATAAAAGTAAAAACAATGCCAAGTCCTTCGAACACTGCTTGACAACTAGGAAGCACACAATGTGAGCTGTTTTTACATTTCCATGTTAATACATGTAAAGGTATACTGTAATCTTTAATGTCTGTACTATATTCTTTTGAGTCAGTGTACCCTATATCTTTTCTATTGTAAAAGTGGTACAAGGTAACCAAATATTCTTCACTACCAATTATCAATGTACACTCTGTCTCTTTCTAAATGGGAATTTTCTAATATACTAGCAAAGTTTATTTTTATTTTTTATTTAGCTTTTATTTTAAGTTCAGGGATAGATGTGCAGGTTTGTTATACAGGTAAACTTGTGTCATGGGGGTTTGTTGTATGAATTATTTCATCACCCAGGTATTAAGCAAACTTTAAAATTGTGACAATAGCTGTAAAATGTGCTAGCAAGTCATTAAAACACTCTTCAAAATAATAAATACAAGTTAGGACTAGAATTTAATTGACTAAATTAAATTTTAATATTACATATATGCTTTGTTTGTGATAGTCTGAAATGTATTCACTACTTAAAGGGAGATTTTGAAACATTAATTTTTAAGTAGCAGCTCAAAGACATTTTTGATTGGTTAGAATGAAACTATAAAAAACTAAAGCTACATCAGTTAAATGTGTTCTCTAAATGGTTTGAAGAGTAGTCTTAATTATTCTCACCACAAAAAATGATGTATGTGAGGTGATAGACACATTAGTTAGCTTGATTAATAATTTCACAATGTATACATACATCAAAACATCACATTATACATTGTAAATGCATACGATTTTTATTTGTTGGCTATACTTTAATAAACAAATGTAATAGTCAAACTTTGCATAGATTATTTTTACAAAATAATGATTTAGCTTACTTGTGCTTGCAGTTTTACTTCATTCACTTCATTGTTTAATTCTTCAAGATCACTACCCAAATGCACACAAAATTGCTTAATGCTTGACTCTCTATCACCCACTGATTTATCAATGGCATTCCGCACAGCAACAATGGATGGCTTCATAGTTGCAAAAACAGCAAAGTCTTCAGGAGGTGTGGGAACCTGATATTGTTCAATAAGCTTGTACATTTGAGTCACTATATTCCCTTCATCTTCAAGGCTTTCAATCTAAATGGAAACATAGTTTGCTCATTAAATGTAGCAGAGTCCTAGTTTAGTCTTGAAGTTTGTTCTAATAGGAGACAGCCACTGTACAATATGAACGTTGTATTAGTCTGTTCTGCTGCTGCTAATAAAGACATATCCAAGACTGGGTAATTTATAAAAGAAAGGAACTCAACAGTTCCACATGGCTGGGGAGGACTCACAATCATGGCTAAAGGCAAGGGAGAAGCAAAGGCATGTCTTACATGGAGGCAGGCAAGAGAACGTGTGCAGGGGAACTCCCATTTATAAGACCATCAGATCTCATGAGACTTATTCACTACCATGAGAACAGTATGGGGGAAACCACCCCCATGATTCAATTATCTCCACCTGGCCACATCTTTGACTTGTAGGAATTCAATTCAAGGTGAGATTTGGGTGGAGACACAGCCAAACCATATCAAACATCAAACCGAATAGTCAGCACAGAAGGAGTGTATTATAATGTTATGGTCAAATTGGCTAAAGCCTGCTGGATGATAGTCATTGCTATAACACAGGTAATCAGGTTAGGAGGTAAATTATTCAGAGCTGAGCTCTTATAAATGTTTCCTCTTTCTGTTTTGTTCTCTTGTTGTATTAAACAGTGCCAATATTTAAAGTTTTCTAAGAAAACATGTGCTGTGGGGTTGTTCAGCTGTAGTATCTGAGCTTCCAGGCATGTGTGATGGGCAGTGATCATCCCAGAGCAGCCCGAGGGATCGACAGGCTGTGGACTTGGCTGCATAGGTTCAGAACCCAGATCTATGGTGAGATTCCCACTATCCTTTAATAAATTATTTTACTACAGCCCAATGACTACTAAACATCTTCACTTTGGTTTCTCACTTTCAGTGGACAGTATTGCTTGTCTGTCCTAATTCTCTGGCAAGGGATACCCCAGTTTTGGGAATGCTCCTCACCCCCAACTCTGCCACATGGTTATAGAGGGAGCAGCCATGTTCGTACTACTTGGCCCAATTTCCTGGCCACAGGCTGAACCAAGGAGCATCAAACTGTGATCTAAAGAACTTAGCTCAGTCTGACCTTTCTCTTGAACACAGGAAGAGTTGGGACTGAGGCCATTTACTTTTATGTGGAAACAGAACAGGTAATTAACTTGAGAAGATAACTGCAGACAGGCTTTTAGAGAAATAGTGCTCAATCTTTAGCTTCCATTGCAATGACCTTGGAAAGCCTATTAAAACAGATTGCTGGCCGGGTGCAGTGGCTCAAGCCTGTAATCCCAGCACTTTGGGAGGCCGAGGTGGGTGGATCACGAGGTCAGGAGATTGAGACCATCCCGGCTAACACGGTGAAACCCCGTCTGTACTAAAAATACAAAAAAATTGGCCGGGCGTGGTGGCGGATGCCTGTAGTCCCAGCTACTCGGAAGGCTGAGGCAGGAGAATGGCGTGAACCCGGGAGGCGGAGCTTGCAGTGAGCAGAGATGGCGCCACTGCACTCCAGCCTGGGCGACAGAGCGAGACTCCGTCTCAAAGAAAAAAACAAAAACAGATTGCTGAGTCCCTCCCGAGAGTGTCTGATTCAGAAGGTCTAGCAAGTCATAAAAACACTGTAGTCATGTAGGGTGGGTCCCCAGAATGTACATTTTTAACCCATTCTCAGATGATGCTGCTGCTGCTGATTTGGAGTCCCCCTTTGAGAACCATGGTTCTACAGGAGCAGAGATGAGGGAAGGAGAGAGGCCTTTTTGTAAAGGCCTGGCTCTATCCGTACTTTAGGATTCTGAAAGATATTCCTGCAAACTTAGAATAAATCTTCCCATTTTTCCAAGTTATTTATGTGAGTTTTTGTGACTTTCACCCAAAGTTTCTAACACCTCGAACAGGTTGTGTATAGAATTAAGTCTCTCTACATCAAGATCTGTTGATCTTCCCCTATTTCCTCTATTTTGGGTGAGTATATATCCAGGTTTCTCTGGGAATGTCCTGGGTTTACACTTATTATCCTAGTACAATGATTAATAGTGTCTCTTTCACTTTCAGAAAAATGTCCTGATCAGACAATGAATTATGTAGCCTACCCTCCCTATACTGGTATGAAATTGCTAAATGCCCATTTTCTGCAGAATGATACCTATTAGTCACCTCATTCTCCTCTCACTGTCCCCTCATTCAGTTGCCCATTAAGTCCTTTCAATTCTACTTAACATCATTATAATTAATTTATTCTCTCCTATCGTTGAAAATACTGCTTTAGCTACATAGAGTTCATCAACTTTCAACTAAACATTCTTTCTCCATAGCATATCAATCACTAAATCCTGTTTTTGTCACGTTGCCTCCTGTCTTTGCACATGGCTTTCCCTCTCCCTGGAATGCCCACCTGAATGTTTCATGTATTTTATGACAGCTTAAACATTCCATCCTCCACAAAGCCTTCTGTAACCCATAGGCAAGAATTACTACAAACTTCCCAGTGCTACAACAGTGTCTTCTTCCTATGCTCATTGTATGAAAATTATCTGCTTGCATTCAAGACTCAACTTCTTTAAAGCAGGTTTATTCATTGTAATTTTTGCACCCTGCTAAGTGGTGCTCACTAAACTTGCTGACTGAATGAATAAAGTTCCAGAAAAAGTTTTTGTGTGTGCAGAGACTCTCCCTAAAGGAAGCTGCTTTCCAAGCACACCACCCAGCAAACACAAACAACCTCCTGGAGATGGGACACAGTCTATGTTTTCTGCATACTGTATCAACTTGCTATTCAAGAACCACAAGGTGATAGCAGCTGACCCTCTGCAGCCATTGATTATGATGTGACCCTACCTTCCTGACATTGTTTATATAACAGAATAGGAGCTCTGAATCAATTTACTAGACTTTTAGAATCAATATTGAAAAAGAGAGATTATCTCTTTCTTGCTGACTGGCTAGACTTGCAAGCTATAGCTTGGGAGCTGCTGGTGGCCATGTTTGCTGCTGTGGTAAGAAGAAGCAGAAGTAGCTGTCTGCAGAGGGAGAGAAGTGAAGCAGACCCTCAGAGAGATGCAGAGAGGAGAGATGGAAGGAAGGACTACCAGGGCGTCCTACAGCTGTCCTATATTCTGGGTTCTGGTCAGTTCCTGAGCCTACTTACATTCTTGATCGGAAGTTCCATGAAGCACCCCTGAATCCTTAAGTGGGATCCCTATTTTGGCCTAAGCTTTCTCAAGTGGGTTTGGGTTATTTGTTTGAAGTGGCTTAATGAATACAAACAATAATAAGTAAGTCGCATCTTTAGACTCCTGGGACAATTTATAAGCAAACCTGAGGAGAACCACAATCATCTGCCTTTTTGAGAAGGCACGATTTCTTGAAATGAGAAACACTTACTTTGGTAGTCATGTGAAATAGCATTTATTATTAATTTGGTTAATAATATATAACATTCAGTTTACTTTTTTAATTGAAACATTTCTTCAATTTTCAGATATTATGCCAACATAATATGAATGAAAGTTTATGAAAAAACTATTGGAGCCAAATGCTAGATTGCTTCCTACAGGGAAGAGGCTGAGAGAAGGAAACCAAGTTTCCGGAGAAAAAGAAGCAAAACAGACAAAGGAGTGTGTGTGTGTGTGTGTGTGTGTGTGTGTGTATAAGAGAGAGAAACAGAGACCTGATTCCATCTGCATCACTTGAGTCCCCATATCCACTTTTTTCTCCCCACCTCCACCTCCCCACTTAAGCGGGTTTGTGTTGGGTTTCTTTCATTCTTAACAGTAAGTTTCCTGACTATTATGCAGCCAGACTTCCATTACGATTAATATCTAGATTGCAATGGTATTACCATTTACTAAAAATTAGAATTCCAATAACCTATGGTTGAGAACATTGGTTTTGCAGTCAAAGAGACTCAGGTCTAAATTCTAACTCTATCACATCCATACATGTCTGTGATCTTGGATAACACATCCTGTTTTGGTTTCTGTTTCCTTGTCTGCAGAATGAGGATAAATATCAACACTTTTCAAGCTTTTGTGAGAATTAAAAATGCAATGCATGTAGAAAATGTAATATGATGCCTGACTAGTACTAAGAGTCTGATAACTGTCAGCTGGCTTTATTCCTGTGATGTAGAACATCCACTTACTTTGAAAGTGTTTCTGATATTTTGACAGCTGTCTTTTGCCCTTTAGTCCTTCATTTTTTCTTGTCCTATGCCTTCCTCCTTCCTACTATCAGATCTGGAATATTGAGTTATATGAGATAATCAACTCACCCGTTCCTGAATTTCATCAAGAAATAATAAGCTATGAACATATTCTGTGGTAGTAGTTGGAACAAACTCAAGTTTATACTCTGCATCTTGTGCCTCAACGATAATGGCATCCACTTTTTTCTTGCTTTGACGAGGAAGCATAAAATTTAGCACCTAAGAAAGAAAACAACATGTGAATTGTAAACAGTCGAATATTTCCATTTTATTATATATTTTAGACAAATCCTAATTGGACATCTGTTAAATCAGCAGGTATTGGAAGCAGCAGTGAATACGAAGAGACTTTTTTTCTCTTTAAATCACTGCTAGTTCAATCAGACAACAGGAAGGCCAGGTTTTGAAGATCATTTCTATGGCTTACCAACAATTTTCCCTAAATGCTCTAATATCTTGCAAGTATGCTTTCTGCTTCTTCGTCCTATGTAGTGGACATTGTGCTGCCCTGTCCAGCATTAGTCCCACTTCTTTGATGTTGGGTGCTAGCCATGCAGTTTGGGGGAAATTGATCTCTCCTTCAGAAACAAATATGCAGTCTGACTGATCGCTTGGCAAATAGGAACATGGCTTTTTTGGCCAAAGTGATCAGATTAAGGTTGTATTAGTCCATTTTCACACTACTATAAAGAACTGCCCGAGACTGGGTAATTTATAAAGGAAACAGGTTTAACTGACTCACAGTTCAGCATGGCTGGGGAGGCCTCAGGAAACTTACAATCATGGCAGAAGGTGAAGGGGAAGCAAGGCACCTTCTTCACAAGGCAGCAGGAAGGAGAAGTATGTGAGAGTATAGGAAAAACCATGATTTATAAAACCATTAGATCTTGTGAGAATTCACTTACTGTCAGGAGAACAGCATGGGGGAAACCACCCACATAATCTAATCACTTTCTATGAGGTTCCTCCCTTAACACCTGGGGATTACAATTCAAGATGGGATTTGGGTGGGGACACAAAGCTAAACCATATCAGTGTGAACCTCTGACTTTAGTTGATTCAATTAGATAAAGGCCGGCACTTTTATTTATGGCTGAGAGACATGTGTACTCAGAACCCCAATCTTTCTATTTCTCTCTCCATACAAACAAATAATTGGCTTGTGGAGCTTTTGACAATCATTTTACAAATGCCTTAGGATGAAGCCTGCACATAAGGAGGCTCAGGAAAGAGAATGAAGTAATTGGTTCATTGGTAACACCACTGAGCCACTAGATCATACTTCCTTGATATCGACCCAATCTCTGGACTTTTTAGATACATATGCCAATAACTCTTCTGATTGCTTAAGCCAGTTTGAGTTCAGTTTTCTTGGGCTTACAGTAAATACCTACCCAAGTATTTCTTGAGCATACCGTAGCTAAAAAATGTTTGTTGAAATTGAATTAAATTTGCTCCAGTTATATACATAATTATATATATATAAATAAATATATATATTTCTTTTTTTTTTTTTACCAGATGAAGAAACAAAACTCTAGAAGGAAGCCCAATGCCATACAATTAATTAATAACAGAACATATTAGCACTCAGGTCTGCACTCTTTTATACAGTGCTCTATCTTCTATCATTTACCAGGGGCCAGAAAATGTTTTCTATGAGGGCCAGATAGTAAATATTTTAGATTTCCAGTCAATACAGTCTCTGTCACAACTACTAAACTTTGTCCTTGTAGGAAGAAAGCAGCCACAGATGATATGTAAACCATTGTCATGGCTGTGTTCTGATAAAACTGTATACAGAACAAAAGGCAGGCTGGGTTGGCTCTGTGGGCCATAGTTTTCCAATCCCTGTTTTATATCATTGTCTCTCTGTGGGCATTGGGAAGATACAAGTATACTCTGGCTCCAAAGGAAATTATTGTATTGGTTCTGAAACTTACTACAGAAATTTCCCTAGTTCTATAACTTACCAAAACATAATCAGACCTGTAGGGACAATTCCAGATCAGAAAATGATTTCCTAAACTTGATCTTGGTGGTCTAGAATTAACCATCACTCCCTCTAGGATACTGAGCTGTTATGGTAGTATCCTCTCTGCAGGTCTTGAAACGCTCTGACAATGGAAAAAGGAGTAGGAGCAAGAGGCCAGTGTGAGGCCTGCAGTCCCCTCCATTATCTCATCTAAAAAGCTGATTATGCTTGTGACAAAAAGACTATAGAGCTTTTCTTAGAAATTAAGGATGTCCAATAGTGTTATATTAACTTTTATATTTGCAATACTATAAAATAAATAATAGGTTTTTGTGCAGTAGAAAAATCACAAAATAATTGTAGAGAAATAATTAAATTTTTTCTAGTTTATAGTTACCTCTAAGCATCGCAAAGGTGACAGAATTAATTTTTCTCTTAGCAGCCTAGTGTCAATGAGCAGCAATCCTACATTTCTGGTGGGTCTGAGAGCTACTGCGTCCTTGTGCTGTTTGTGATATTTTTCCAGTTGTTCACTAAAAAAGTTAACATCTACATAAAAAAATTCACATAAAGCATAAAATATACCATACTGGATTTTAAAAGATCATTACAAAATATATAAAAAATCATTGCATTGATAAATTTACACATATATGTATAATGTTATTATCTGTACTTAGAGTATCTCGTGTAACTTTAAAATGCTAATTGGATTGCTTTATAGTATTTTATTCTTGTGTTAAAGAAACTAATATTTTATAATGTAAATATGTCTTCTGGCTCCTATGAAGAGATGACAGATGAAAATAACTTATAAGTGCATTAGAGAATCTAGCCTGGAATTGACTAGATTTCAGAGTTAGGTTGGTTTCAAGTTGGGCTTAATCTAAATGTTCTCTACCACATGGTATCTCAAAGTAAAGCATTTTGAGCATATAAACAACAGCAAAATTTGAAACATAAGAGATCACACATAGCTAGAATTATCTCCGTTCCTCTTCCCAACACATCTCTCTGCCATTCCTGCACCCTACATCATGGTCGAGGCCTTTGTCAATTTGCATATGCTACAGTTGCCTTTTGATAATCATCTTGCCTCCATCTTCTCCCTCATCCAATCCATCTGGAACCAATGGAAACCTGATTATCCTTGAATATACTCTCATCATACTATCAGTCAAAAATAACTCTCTCTCTAATGCATATACAATTCTAAACTTCTCTGCTTGTCTTTCAAAATTGTACCCTCTGGGCCTCTAAAAATTTAGCTAATTTTATTTCTAATTACCTCCTACATTTGGGTCAAATTGATTTCCTTACTGTCTGCCCTTTTTCCTCCTTCCATAATCTTCCTCCACCACCCCAAAGAGAAAAGGGTGCTGTTTCCTGCCTTTATTCATGCCATCTCCTCTCCTAATTATAAGGGGTAGTTTGACATAGTATAAAGAACACACCAAAGTATTAGAAGACCTGAGCTCAGGTCTTTAACCCATGTGTGGCCTTGGGAAAGTCACTTAGTCTTTCTGAGCTTCAGCTTCCTCATAATATAAAACAGAAACAGCAATTACCTCCCTTACTCACTTCAGAAGGTTTTGATTTGTGTATTTTTGAAAGCCGACTAAATTAAGATGTTAAATGATCTGATAAGTCATATGGTAAGGATACCTGCATAATGTTTAGTATTTTCCAAATTTATTTGAGCACCATCTTTTTTCATGGTATCATGTAATTATCCCTCAGAACAGTGCCAATGAACACAACTTTGGGAACCATTTATTTGGTCCAAAACTCTTACTTTATAGATAGAGAAATTGAGATCAATTGAGGTCATACGACTTGGCTATGGCCACATAGCCAAAAAGGAATAAAAGATTAAAGCCAATCTGAGATGGAGTCTTGCACTGTCGCCCAGGCTGGAGTGCAGTGGCGCGATCTCAGCTCACTGCACGCTCTGCCTCCTGGGTTCACACCATTCTCCTGCCTCAGCCTCCCGAGTAGCTGGGACTACAGGCGCCCGCCACCATGCACGGCTAATTTTTTGTACTTTTAGTAGAGACGGGGTTTCACCGTGTTAGCCAGGATGGTCTCGATCTCCTGACCTCGTGATCCACCTGCCTCGGCCTCCCAAAGTGCTGGGATTACAGGCGTGAGCCACCGCGGAGAGGCAGTATGTAAAATGGTTAAGCAGACAAGCCTTGAAGTCAGAGAAATTAGATCTAAACTGCTCACTAGCTGTTTAATCCTGAGGTTGCCTTATCTCTATAGATCTCTGTTTTCCTTTTATAAAATGGTAATACTAATACTCTCCTCAGAATTGTGAGGATTGGATGAAATGTCTAAATATTACTTAGAACAGTATCTATCATGCTGTAAGTGCTCAGTAAAGTGTAGACATTATTAGTAAATGCTGACATTTATAGGAATTTGGTGGTGAGATGTGGCTGCTTGTCAGGAAGCCAGAACCTATCTGTTGGTCGTTCTCTGAGGCAGGACAGGGAGCAGTCTGGCTAAAAGTTCAGTTAGACATTTACTAAGGATCTACAATGTGTGCTAAGCAATGTTGCAGTCGTTTGAGGATATCAAATAACAGGTAAGGATGATATCCAAGGGCAAAGCCCACCTCTATAAGCCTCTGGCAAACAATTGGATTTAGTGGTTTAGGACGTATTGGGGGTTCCAAACAGAGGAGGAGCACAGAAGTTAGGAGTCCAGGCCAAGGTACTCCAAAGTCACAGCCATCAGAGTGTTGGGACTGGGAGACCTGGTTCCACGATTGGGTTTCAAAGGCAGGACTAGCAAGACAAGATAGGACTAGCTGAAGAGCAACCTGGGAGTCAGGGGACTGCACGCTGATGGGAACTTGCTGGGGGATCACAGTTATCCAACGTGAGGACTGTGGTAGCAGGAGGCTAGGAAGCCTTGGGCTCAGGATATGAGTAGAAGAGCTCAGGGATTAGAACTGGCTATTTTGATCAGGACTCCTTCTTGTGCCAAAATTCCAGGCTCCATACCCTGCTGCCACTGTGATGCCATGACATAGTACAGGAGGCATCATGTCCTCACGTCCCAGTCAGTATGCTTCTGTTCAGCACACACTAAGTCTCCGTGTGAAAGTGTTGCCAAAGAACAGTGGAAGTAGGCTTGTCTAAATTTTGTTTTCTAAATTGGGGCCCCATTTTGGTCTAACAACTTAGTATCTTGAAAAAAAGGAGTCAGTTTCAGATTTTTAAAATTTAAGGGACTTAATCAGATACAGTGCCTGATCTTGGACATGATCCCTGGCCAAATCATCTGGAAGCTGCTTTACTCAGGGAATTTTGAAAGTGGAATAAGTGAAGATATTAAGGAATTGCTAATTCGGTTGAGGGGGACAGGGATGATACTATTTTCGTTCTGTAGAAACATGTTTTAGAAATGCATATTGAATTATTTAACGTAAGAATACTTCAGCATAATAAAGAATAAGGAATTGAAAGAAAAACATAAAAACGTAAAGAAAAAATTAGTGCTGGTTCATAGAGCAAAGTACCAGAGTAATTATATTTATATATAAGAAAATAAAGGAAGCTTATGAAATAAAAAAGAATATGAAAGACATGTATCATGTTTTAAAATAGCAAACAAATATACGTATTTTTTATAATTTTCTGAGAACTTGCTTGCCTGAAATTGCACTTGGATATTGTAGATTATCTTCTTTTGTTAAAGACAGTGAAATAAAATAGTTTTCCCCTAGGTCTTATTTCATGACTAAGAGTTGCTGATTCACACCCACCAGATCTTAATGTAGTCCCAGAAGAAAAAAGAATAAGTTCCTGAGATAGAAAAACTTATGTAAACTTTATTTAACGGAATTGGTAAAGGTATCCATTCCTTTCAACTCCTTCTCATATGCAGGCTATATACTCTTAGCACTGATACAACTTTAAACTAAATGATAAGTGATTAGGAAGGAATTGCTTTCCATAATATCTGAAATAAAACAGTAATACTGAATAAGGAGAAAGGAAAAAAGTAATTCTATAGAAAATAATCTAGAAATGAATTAACTCTTGCCTTTTGTCAGGCCAACTCTTTTGGGCTACCATTTGTGTTCCCAAACACCACCAAACAGAATCCTAAAAGACAACAAATCTCAGTATCCCTATAAAAACAATTAGTAAGTACAAATGGACAAGTTACCAGGTTCCTGAAGTTTAAGAGCTTGTAAATCAAGACTTTCATTTTCCTTGAAGAATATCTGGAACTTTTCAAAGGTAGCTGCGTAGATGCGGGCCGATTCAAATGCTGCCTGAATGGTTTCCTAAATGTTATAAAGAAGCAGACAAATATGACCATATTTTTGTTAAGCAGAATTTAATTCAATACAACGAAGAAACAAGCAAGCACACAAACTCTATGCCCAATAGTATGTTTTGATTTGGGAAACATGAGTGAAGGAAGATACATTCTTGATGTCAAGGAGTAATTGATGGATTGAAGAAGAAATTGTTATGAAATAAAAAAAATTCATCTTTAAACCTGACTATTGAAGAATTATTCCTGTGACAGAAAGGAAACACACTTATAATTTGCTTCTGCTTCATGGTGAACTTATATATTGCTAGTAAACATATGGCAAAGAGGCAATACTTGTTTATTTTCCCAACTGCATATTTTATGTCACAGTGTTTTTGAGCAAAGGCAAACCTGTTTAGCATGCCTACAAAATCACTTGCTTAATCTTACTATCAAATCCTCGGCATTGGCCAGTCTCTTATTCCAAAATATCCTTCATACTTTGCCATAATAAAAACTTTTTCTTCACCTTTCTTAAACTTGGTTCTAATGCATATTTCCCCACAAAGTATTTTTAAACCAAGATAATGATTTCTAATCATTTCAGTCCCTTTAGTAACTGTGTCAAGAGATGTTGTTATATGTTCAAAGTCTATGAAAGGCAGTTAGGATTCACTTGCTGTTGGTCTTGGTCCATGTCTACTTGGCTGTACTCCACACCTTTTCCTTGTGTTTTCTACCAAGACTTGTAAAAGCCTGCAATTTGTCCCAGGAAAACTAGAGGTGATTGATGGAATTGCACAAATCCAACGCACTGATGCTAGGGAAAGTGACTCAGTTATGCCTTGTGGTAGTAGAAAATTTAATTACAAAGAATAGTACACACCCTGTATGTCTACATTTAGTTATTTGTTCATTTATTTTATTTTAATAGGCTTTTATGAATATTCCAGAATGTTTCTGCTGTTTCTTTCTTTATAATAAACATCGAAAAAAAACTTTATCAAACTATGTTTCCTTTGAACTGACTAAATAGTATCTCTGATATGTCATCATGCAGGTGCTAGAAACAATATAAGGCTTGTAAATGGAAAGCCCCACCAATGTTCAAAATATGATTTCAAAACATTTTTATCTTGAAACAATGTATGATTCACAAGAGTGTTACTGGAATAGTACAAAGAATTTCATATCTCTGTCACCAAAATTCCCTAAATTTCAACAATTTATCATATTTACTTTATAAGTCTCTCTATATATACACATTATTATACTCTGAACCATTTGGGAGAAAGTTACAGACATGTGGCACATTTACCCCTAAATATTTCAGGGGTTACTTACTAAACACAAAGACATTTTCTTACATAACCAGAGTATAATGGTCCAAATCAGGAAATTAACATGGATATTAATACTGTTATCTAATTACCGACCTCATACAAATTCTACCATTTGTTCCAGTAATGAATTTCATAGTAAAAGGAAAAAACATTTTTTGTTCTGGTCTACTTTCCTACCAGGATCATGTATTGCATCTTTTCTTTTTTCTTTTGTTTTTTGAAACAGAGTCTTGCTCTGTCGCCCAGGCTGGAGTGCAGTGGTGCCATCTCAGCTCACTGCAACCTCCACCTCCTGGGTTCAAGCAATTCTCCGTCTCAGCCTCCTGAGTGGCTGGGATTACAGGCGCCCGCCACCACACTGATTTTTTATTTTTTATTTTTTGTATTTTTAGTAGAGACAGGGTTTCACAATCTTGGCCAGGCTGGTCTTGAACTCCTGACCTTGTGATCTGCCCACCTCGGCCTCCCAAAGTGCTGGAATTACAGGCATGAGCCACTGCGCCTGGCTGGTTTTCTTTAATCTGGGAAAATATCTCAATCTTTCTTTGCCTTTTGTCAGGCCTAAACAAATCTACTCCCTTTCTGAGGATGAGTAACCTCATCTCATCATTCACAATATATTTATTTATTTTGCTCAAATCTAAATAAAATACACAGAGAGTAGTTTCAACATTGCTAATACACTAATACCACTGCAAAAAACAAACCTACTAACCAGAGTTCATTATTTGCTGCAGTTATGGTGGTTTTTCATCCTCAGGGTACATGGCCAAAATACTGTGCTCAAAAGTTACTTGGGTTAGTTATTTTCCCCCATGCCTTTAGTGTGGTTATGTATTTCACTTGAAATACATGTGGGTTTATTTCTTTTTGTTTGTATTTTGTTTTAGGGTTTTGCTCTCCATTTTGTTGATTTTTTTAAGAACTATATTAAAAGTTATACTCAGAAAATAGTCACTTCCCCATTTTTTTCACTTCTTACCCACCATCCTCACCCTTCCTACACCATTCGCATTACCTCCTCTAGGTAACTAATTTCCTTAGTTTATGGTTTATCTCCCTTTCCTTCTTACTTGTGACATAAACAGGAGTATACTATAGATGTTCTTTTGTACTTTGCCTTTTCCATCTAACAATATATCCTGGAAATCACTCTATATTAATTAATAACCAACTTCTTCATCCATTTATTCAGCCACATAGTATTCCTTTGTGTAGATATACCACAGATTATTCAATAATTTTTCTATACATGGCTATTTTGGTAGTTTTCAATATTTTGCAGTCATAAATAATGCTGCAATAAGTAATCTAGTGCATATGTACTTATGTATTGTTGAAAACGTATTTTTTGGATACACTTTAAAGGTTGTATTATTGGATCAAAAGTTAAATGCATGTATAGTTTTGTTTTGCAAAATGTTCTTTTATTTTTTGCATTCTCACAAGCTTAATGTGAGAACGTTTGTTTACCCATAGGGTAATCACCAGAAAGTGTTGGTATACTTTTTAATTTTGCTAATCTGATAGTTGAGAAATTATATCTCAGTTTTAATTCACATTTATCTTATGAGTAGACTATCTTTTCATATGCTTAGATGCTATGTTTAGTGAATGTTTTATCATAAGTTTTGACCATTTTTCTTTTTTTTAAATTAAATTAAATTAAATTTTAAGTTCCAGGATGCATGTGCAGGATAGGATGTGCAGGTTTGTTACATAGGTAAATGTATGCCATGGTGGTTTGCAGCACCTATCATCCCATCACCTAGGTATTAAGCCCCACATGTATTTGCTATTTATCCTGTTGTCCTCCCTCCCCACACACCCTGATGGGTCCCAGTGTGTGTTATTCTCCTCCCTGTGTCCATGTGTTCTCATTGTTCAGCTTCCACTTATAAGTGAGAATACATGGTGTTTTCCGTTTCTGTGTTAGTTTGCGGAGGATAATGGCTTCCAGCTCCATCATGTCACTGCAAAGGACATTATCTCATTCTTTTTTATGGCTGTATAGTATTCCACGGTGTATATATATCATGTTTTCTTTATCCAGTCTATCCCTTATGGGCATTTGGATTGATTCCATGTCTTTGTGATTGTGAATAGTGCTGCAGTGAATATGTGTATGCATATATCTTTATAATAGAATGAATTTTCCTTTGGGTATATACCCAGTAATGAGATTTCTGGGTCAAATGGTATTTCTGGTCCTAGGTCTTTGAGGAATCACCACAGTGTCTTCCACAATGGTTGAACTAATTTCACCAACAGTGTAAAAAGCATTCCTGTTCCTCCACAGCCTCATCATCATCTGTTGTTTCTTAACGTTTTAGTAATTGCCATTCTGACTGGTGTGAGATGGTATCTTCTTGTGGTTTTGATTTGCATTTCGCTAATGATGAGTGATGTTGAATTTTTTTTTTTTTTTTTTTTGAGACGGAGTCTCGCTCTGTCACCCAGGCTGGAGTGCAGTGGCACGATCTCAGCTCACTGCAAGCTCCGCCTCCCGGGTTCACGCCATTCTCCTGCCTCAGCCTCTCTGAGTAGCTGGGACTACAGGCGCCCGCCACCACGCCCGGCTAATTTTTTGTATTTTTAGTAGAGACGGGGTTTCACTGTGGTCTTGATCTCCTGACCTCGTGATCCGCCCGCGTTACAAGGTGAGCCACCGGACCCGGCCTGATTTTTATAATATATATATATATATATATAATAATATATTATATAATATATATATATATATGCCACATAAATGTCTTCTTTTGAGAAATGTGTGTTCATGTCCTTTGCCCAGGTATTGCAAAAATTTTTCCTATTCTGTAGGTTGTCTGTTCACTCTGATGATAGTTTCTTTTGTTGTACAGAAGCTCTTTAGTTTAATTAAATCCCATTTGTCAATTTTTGCTTTTGTTGCAATTGCTTTTGATGTTTTGTCATGAGATCTTTGTCCATGCCTATGTCCTGAATGGTATTGCCTAGATTTTCTTCTATGGTTTTTATAGTTTTGGGTTTTACATTTAAATCTTTAATCCATCTTGAGTTAATTTTTGTATAAGGTGTAAGGAAGGGGTCCAGTCTCAATTTTCTGCATATGGCTAGCCAGTTCTCCCAGCACCATTTATTAAATAGGGAATCCCTTCCCTGTTGATTGTTTTTGTTAGGTTTGTTGAAGATCAGATGGTTGTGCAGTTTTATTTCTGAGATCTCTATTTTGTGCCATTGGTCTACATGTCTGTTTTTGTACCAGTACCATGCTGTTTTGGTTATGGTAGCCTTGTAGTATAGTTTGAAGTTGAGTGTTGTGATGCTTCCAGCTTTGTTCTTTTTGATTAGGATTGTCTTGGCTATACAGGCTCTTTTTTGGTTCCATATGAATTTTAAAGCAGTTTTTTTCTATTTCTGTGAAGAATGTGTTTTGACCATTTTTCTACCTAGTTTTGGTTTCCCCTCTTTCTAGTATTAGAAATATTAGCCCTTAGCTATAATATGTAATACAAATAGATTCTCTCTGTTTATAAGTGTATTTTTACTTTGTTTACAATTTTTCCTTGCAAAAGATTTATTTGTTGTGTAATCAAATTTATCAATTCATTCTATTCTTGCATCCAGATTTTTAAGTCATAGTTAGATAATGCTTTTTATGAACAAAGCATAAAATAATTTGTCCATCTTTACTTACAGTTTTATTTTATTTTTAGATGCCTAATCTATATATTGGTGTGTAGAATGTGAACCATAGATCTAATTTTATCTTTATCCAAATAGCTATTCAGTTGTACCAGCTACATTTATGAAAAATTCATATTTGTTTCAGTGATTTGAAATACTATATATTTTAGGGGTGGAGCCAAGATGGCTGAATAGGAACAGCTCCGGTCTACAGCTCCCAGTGTGAGCGACGCAGAAGACGGGTGATTTCTGCATTTCCATCTGAGGTACTGGGTTCATCTCACTAGGGAGTGCCAAACAGTAGGTGCAGGACAGTTGGTGCAGTGCACCATGCATGAGCCGAAGCAGGGCGAGGCATTGCCTCACTCAGGAAGCGCAAGGGGTCAGGGAGTTCCCTTTCCTAGTCAAAGAAAGGGGTGACAGATGGCACCTGGAAAATTGGGTCACTCCCACCCTATTACTGCGCTTTTCCAATGGGCTTGGAAAACGGCACACCAGGAGATTGTGTCCCGCACCTGGCTCAGAGGATCCTACGCCCACAGAGTCTTGCTGATTGCTAGCACAGCAGTCTGACATCAAACTGCAAGGCGGCAGTGAGGCTGGGGGAGGGGTACCCGCCATTGCCCAGGCTTGCTTAGGTAAACAAAGCAGCCTGGAAGCTTGAACTGGGTGGAGCCCACCACTGCTCAAGGAGGCCTGCCTGCCTCTGTAGGCTCCACCTCTGGGGGCAGGGCACAGACAGACAAAAAGTCAGCAGTAACCTCTGTAGACTTAAATGTCCCTGTCTGACAGCTTTGAAGAGAGTAGTGGTTCTCCCAGCACGCAGCTGGAGATCTGAGAATGGGCAGACTGCCTCCTAAAGTGGGTCCCTGACCCCTGAGCAGCCTAACTGGGAGGCACCCCCCAGTAGGGACAGACTGACACCTCACTCGGTCGGGTACTCCTCTGAGACAAAACTTCCAGAGGAACGATCAGACAGCTGAATTTGCGGTTCATGAAAATCCGCTGTTCTGCAGCCACTGCTGCTGACATCCAGCCAAACAGGGTCTGGAGTGGACCTCTAGCAAGCTCCAACAGACCTGCAGCTGATGCCTGTCTGTTAGAAGAAAAACTAACAAGCAGAAAGGACACCCACACCAAAAACCCATCTGTACATCACCATCATCAAAGACCAAAAGTAGAAAAAAACTACAAAGATGGGGAGAAAACAGAGCAGAAAAACTGGAAACTCTAAAAAGCAGAGTGCCTCTCCTCCTCCAAAGGAATGCAGTTCCTCACCAGCAATGGAACAAAGCTGGATAGAGAATGACTTTGATGAGTTGAGAGAAGAAGGCTTCAGACGATCAAACTACTCTGAGCTAAAGGAGGAAATTCAAAGCAATGGCAAAGAAGTTAAAAACTTTGAAAAAAAATTAGACGAATGTATAACTAAAATAACCAATGCAGAGAAGTGCTTGAAGGAGCTGATGCAGCTGAAAGCCAAGTTTCGAGAACTACGTGAAGAATGCAGAAGCCTCAGTAGCCGTTGCGATAAACTGGAAGAAAGGGTATCAGTGATGGAAGATCAATTGAATGAAATGAAGTGAGAAGGGAAGTTTAGAGAAAAAAGAATAAAAAGAAACGAACAAAGCCTCCAAGAAATATGGGACTATGTGAAAAGACCAAATCTACATCTGATTGGTGTACCTGAAAGTGACGGGGAGAATGGAACCAAGTTGGAAAACACTCTGCAAGATATTATCCAGGAGAACTTCCCCAATCTAGCAAGGCAGGCCAACATTCAGATTCAGGAAATACAGAGAACAACACAAAGATACTCCTCGAGAAGAGCAACTCCAAGATACATAATTGTCAGATTCACCAAAGTTGAAATGAAGGAAAAAATGTTAAGGGCAGCCAGAGAGAAAGGTCGGGTTACCCACAAAGGGAAGCCCATCAGACTAACAGCTGATCTCTCGGCAGAAACTCTACAAGCCAGAAGAGAGTGGGGGCCCATATTCAACATTCTTAAAGAAAAGAATTTTCAACCCAGAATTTCATATCCAGCCAAACTAAGCTTCAAAAGTGAAGGAGAAATAAAATACTTTACAGACAAGCAAATGCGGAGAGATTCTGTCACCACCAGGCCTGCCCTAAAAGAGCCCCTGAAGGAAGCACTAAACATGGAAAGGAACAACCGGTACCAGCCTCTGCAAAAACATGCCAAATTGTAAAGACCATCGAGGCTAGGAAGAAACTGTATCAGCTAACGAGCAAGATAACCAGCTAACATCATAATGACAGGATCAAATTCACACATAACAATATTAACTTTAAATGTAAATGGGCTAAATGCTCCAATTAAAAGACACAGACTGGCAAATTGGATAAGGAGTCAAGACCCATCAGTGTGCTATATTCAGGAAACCCATCTCACATGCAGAGACACACATAGACTCAAAATAAAGGGTGGAGGAAGATCTACCAAGCAAATGGAAAACAAAAAAAGGCAGGGGTTGCAATCCTAGTCTCTGATAAAATAGACTTTAAACCAACAAAGATCAAAAGAGACAAAGAAGGCCATTACATAATGGTAAAGGGATCAATTCAACAAGAAGAGCTAACCATCCTAAATATATATGCACCCAATACAAGAGCACCCAGATTCATAAAACAAGTCCTGAGTGACCTACAAAGAGACTTAGACTCCCACACAATCATAATGGGAGATTTTAACACCCCACTGTCAACATTAGACAGATCAACGAGACAGAAAGTTAAAAAGGATACCCAGGAATTGAACTCAGCTCTGCACCAAGTGGACCTAATAGACATCTATAGAACTCTCCACCCCAAATCAACACAATATACATTTTTTTCAGCACCACACCACACCTATTCCAAAATTGACCACATAGTTGGAAGTAAAGCTCTCCTCAGCAAATGTAAAAGAACAGAAATTATAACAAACTGTCTCTCAGACCACAGTGCAATCAAACTAGAACTCAGGATTAAGAAACTCACTCAAAACCGCTCAACTACATGGAAACTGAACAACCTGCTCCTGAATGACTACTGGGTACATAATGAAATGAAGGCAGAAATAAAGATGTTCTTTGAAACCAACGAGAACAAAGACACAACACACCAGAATCTCAGGGACACATTCAAAGCAGTGTGTAGAGGGAAATTTATACCACTAAATGCCCACAAGAGAAAGCAGGAAAGATCCAAAATTGACACCCTAACATCACAATTAAAAGAACTAGAAAAGCAAGAGCAAACACATTCAAAAGCTAGCAGAAGGCTAGAAATAACTAAGATCAGAGCAGAACTGAAGGAAATAGAGACACAAAAAACCCTTCAAAAATCAATAAATCCAGGAGCTGGTTTTTTGAAAACATCAACAAAATTGATAGACTGCTAGCAAGACTAATAAAGAAGAAAAGAGAGAAGAATCAAATAGACGCAATAAAAAATGATAAAGGGGATATCACCACTGATCCCACAGAAATACAGTCTACCATCAGAGAATACTACAAACACCTCTACACAAATAAACTAGAAAATCTAGAAGAAATGGATAAATTCCTCAACAAATACACCCTCCCAAGACTAAACCAGGAAGAAGTTGAATCTCTGAATAGACCAATAACAGGCTCTGAAATTGAGGCAATAATCAATAGCTTACCAACCAAAAAGGGTCCAGGACCTGATGGATTCACAGCCGAATTCTACCAGAGGTACAAGGAGGAACTGCTACCATTCCTTCTGAAACTATTCCAGTTGATAGAAAAAGAGGGAATCCTCCCTAACACATTTTATGAGGCCAGCATCATCCTGATACCAAAGCCTGGCAGAGACATAACCAAAAAAGAGAATTTCAGACCAATATCCTGATGAACATTGATGCAAAAATCCTCAATAAAATACTGGCAAACCGAATCCAGCAGCACATCAAAAAGCTTATCCGCCATGATCAAGTGGGCTTCATCCCTGGGACGCAAGGCTGGCTCGACATACGCAAATCAATAAATGTAATACAGCATATAAACAGAACCAAAGACAAAAACCACATGATTATCTCAATAGATGCAGAAAAGGCCTTTGACAAAATTCAACAATGCTTCATGCTAAAAACTCTCAATAAATTAGGTACTGATGGGACGTATCTCAAAATAATAACAGCTTTTAAAATCATACTATGACAGTTACAACCATATCTTGATGAAATAAAGAGATTGAAACACTATGCTAATTTTAAGTTACATAGGAATGTATATATAACGGATATTTATGACTGACAAATGGGTAAATTTTAAGTTTGAAAATTACAGTATCGTTTTGGCATCAAGAAGAAAAGGCATTTGCAGTATGTTGAGGGCTGCATTCCCATTTTTCCATACAGGAGATTAGGTTACCCAGAAATGTAGGAGAGAAGCAAGCCAAGGAATAATGCTTGTTTCTTTACCTTCTCACATTGATCACCTCAATAAGTGAGCTTTTGAGTTTAAAAATTGGGACAAGTAAGACAAAAATTTTATGTGTAGAATATACTATTTTCAAAGTCTTCAAGCATGCTTTAGTTAGTGCTTGCATTTGAGTGGCTATGGCCCAAAATAGTGAAACACCATGTTTTTGTTTTAATAAAACATTAAACATGTAATGAAAAAATGACTTTAGTAAAAGAAATTGTGTTGGCTGGTGAGTCACCCTGGCTCTGCCTGTGTCTCAGCATCCTCAACAGCCAGGATTACTTCCCCAAAAACACATGCATGTGGATCGATGGATTGCTAATGATAAGTAACTGTTTGTCCAGATATTTTAATGCCTTTTTTTTTTTTTTTTTTTTTTTT